>NW_007379143.1:0-1403 GCF_000475195.1 Diaphorina citri | reverse complement strand
TCTCTCTCTCTCTCTCTCTCTCTCTCTCTCTTGGTTGTTTGTTTGTTTTAGTGGAATAAACGGAGTAACCCATCTACATTGCTAATTTACTAATAATATATACATTCTACATACCTATAAATTATAATAGTATGTATATCTATGTATTATTATAATAGTATCTATACCTGTTTGTTTGCATAAATTATTAAGGGTGTGTCCTAGGTAAACATCATCCTTCTGAGTTCTGCTGGAGAGGTATAATATGTAGATTGTAGAAGAAGCATAAATATGTATGGTTAAAATACAGAATAGAATACCAATAGGATGAAAATACAGAATATCTTCTATAATAATTATAATTTTATTGTTTAAAAGCCAGATATCGATTAACTGATTCATACCATCATCGGTCTATCTCCAGAAACCTAGAAAGCTGATATTGGGTAGGCATATTTTCCTCACTATGTTCTAGATTTTCAAGAGGATTTGCCGAAATCTAAACCGATCACACGTTATGGTCAACTTTCCGCGGTGAAGGACTAGCAACCGTTCGTAGTCGAAATACAAGTGCATTTCCTTGTAAACTTCGTGATTCGAACCCAGAACCTTGAGAGCGGCACTTTATCTAATTACCACGGAACGACCTTTACTAATGAAAAAGTACTTTGAGTTCAAAGCTTTATTAAAGGGGGGAAAGCTTTATTTAGGGAGAAAAAGCTTTATTAAAGGGGAAAAGGGGAGGGAAACCTATTAAAGAAAGTTCAAAGCTTGTTTACATCTTACCGCACAGCACAAGAACATAGGATAGAATATCAAGAAAAAATGCAGAGATTGCGAAGAATTATAAAATTCCTTGAACTCTCTCTCTCTCTCTCTCTCTCTCTCTCTCTCTCTCTCTCTCTCTCTCTCTCTCTCTCTCTTTTCTTTCTTGCTCGCTCTATCTCCTCATCTCTCTCTTTTTCTCTCCCTCTTTCACCTTCCTTCCCTTTCTCTCCCCCTCCCTCTCTCGCCTCTCTCTCTCTTTCTTCCTCGCTCTCTCACCCTCCTCCCCTTTCGTTCTCTCCCCCCCACCCTCTCTCTCTTTCTCTCTCTTTCTTCCTCTCTCTTTCTCTCTCTCTCTCTCTCTCTCCAGGAATTTCATAATTTACAAGTAAGAGAAATATTACTCTAGTAATTGGATGGGTGGGAGGGTTAGACTGTTTAATTAAATTGTAAATTTTCTCGGAGAATTATTCAATTTCAAAAAAAATGAACATCTTCTGCGCTCTCTCCCTCCCTCCCTATTTTTTTCTCTCTCTCTCTTTCTCTTCCTTTCCCTCTCTCTCTCTCTCTCTCTTTCTCTTTCTCTCTCTCTCCCTCTTTCTTCAGATCCTTCTAGTTCTATTAAAGCAGATGCTGACTACTGCCAGATGCTGGTTTTA
>NW_007379142.1:80197-85234 GCF_000475195.1 Diaphorina citri | reverse complement strand
TTTGGCTTGGGAGTTCGGAATGAAAGAGGAGACATGCTGGTGGAGTTTTGTACGAGAAACAACCTTATAATCACAAACACACAGTTTAACCATCACAAAAGGAGACGCTACACCTGGAAAGCTCCTGGAGATGTGAGAAGGGCTCAGATTGACTACATCATGGTCAAAAACAGATTTAAAAACCAGATTAAAAACTGCAGAAGCTACCCTGCTGCAGACATAGGGAGTGATCACAACCTAGTAATGATGCATGCTGAACTCAAATACAAAAAACTCGAGAAGAAAAAGGTAAAGAAATATGACTTTTCCAAGCTGAAGAATGAGAGAGTAAAAGAAGAATATGAAAGAAGGACAAACAGTATGGCAGAGAGGAACATAACAGAAGATATGACTATAGAAAACGAATGGAATAATATCAAAGAAGGTATCCTGAAAACAGCCGATAATCTTTTGAAGAGTGAACCCAACACCAAGAGAAAGCCATGGATTAGCGAAGAAGTAATTAACTTGATTAACGAAAGAAGGAACTTTAAGAATAGAAATGACGATGAGAGTAAACAGAGATACAGAGCATTGAGAAATGAGATTGTGAGAAAAAGCAGAAGAGACAAAGAAACATACCTAAATGATATTTGCGAAGAAATTGACCTCCATCTTAATACGAACAACTTGGACAAGGGCTACGGATTGGTAAAAAAGTTCTTTGGAGATAAGAAAAACAAGACAAGTGGCATCAAAGATGAAAACGGACAATACCTATATGAAGAGAAAGAGATCGCAAGAAGATGGAGAAAATACATAGAACAGTTGTACGGTGATGAGGAAATGTGTGAAACAGCTATAGAAAGAGAAGAAGAAGTAAGCAGAGAAAACAAAGGAGAGAGCATACTATATGAAGAATTTGAAAAAGCATTAAAAGAAATGAAAAGCAGAAAAGCACCCGGCATCGATGAAATCCCAGCTGAACTGTTAACCAACTGTGGAGAAGAAGCAAAAAAGAACCTCTATAAAACTATTAAGAGAATGTATGACACTGGGACCATACCTGCGGACTTTACAAAATGCATAATAATCCCCATCCCGAAGAAAGCCAAAGCACAAACTTGTGACCAGTACCGTACACTAAGCCTGACATCCCATGCATCCAAAATACTTACGAGAATCATTCTACGAAGAATTGAAAAAAACATAGACAACTTTCTCACGGATGATCAGTTTGGGTTCAGGCGTGGCATGGGCACGAGGGAAGCTATCATTACCTTACGACAGATAATAGAGAAAAGGAACAAGAAAGGCAAGGTCACTTACCTCTCATTCGTCGACTTGGAAAAAGCATTCGACAATGTCAACTGGAGCAAAATGTTTGAACTACTCAAAAAAATAGGAATCAACTTTAAGGACCGGCAAATCATACACAGTCTGTACAAGAACGAAGTTGGAGTGATAAGATCGGGAGAGGTACAAGAAGAAGCAGTAATTCTAAAGGGAGTTAGACAAGGGTGCTCGCTTTCGCCATATCTCTTCAACGTGTATGTGCAAGAAGCAATAAACCATATTAAAGAAGACACCAACGTAGGCATCAAAATCCATGGAGAAAAGATAGACATGCTACGGTTTGCAGATGATATAGCAATCATAACCGAGAATGAAAACGACCTGCAAAGAATCTTAGAAAGAATGAATACCATCATGAAAACAAAGTACAATATGCGAATGAACAGAAAGAAAACCAAGGTACTTGTATGTAGCCGAAATACAGAAGAACAAAGACCAAGACCCATTTTGATAGAGAATGAATATATTGAGATAGTGAAGGAATACAAGTATCTGGGAAGTTTGATAACAAGTGACGGAACAAGTAAAAAAGAAATTAAAAGTAGGATCATGCAAGCAAAAAATGCCTTCAATAAAAAGAAGAATCTGCTCACATCGCGAGGAATTGATCTCAATACAAGGAAAAGGTTGATCAAAACGTTTGTGTGGAGCGTACTGCTGTATGGGAGTGAAGCTTGGACAATGGGGAAAGGAGAAGAAAGACGGTTGATGGCGTTTGAAGCATGGTGTTGGAGGAGGATGATGAAGATAAGTTGGAGGGAGCATGTGACAAACGAGGAAGTTTTCAGAAGAGCTGGAGAAAGAAGAAATTTGATGAAACAACTAAAGAAAAGAAGAGCTACACTGATTGGACACCTACTAAGACACGGAACTCTAACTGCGAGAGTAATAGAGGGGATGATAGAAGGCACTAATACAGTTGGAAGGCCACCCCTCGACTACATAAAGCAGATCATGAGAGACATGAACGTGACAACATACTACGACCTGAAGAGGAAAGCAGAAGATCGAGAATCATGGCGTACTGCTGCAAACCAGCCCCTCGGCTGTTAACCAATGATGATGAATCAAACTTCAAAGGGATAAATACTACTAAATGTACTAATGTTTCGGTTAATGTAAACGTCCTCCACACCACGTGGTGTGTGAGGTGACAGGAGTCGAGAAAAATAAATCTTGAGATGAAATCTAAGTAAGAGTTTTGCAACTAATGGTAGGAGAAAAAACAGTTTTATAAAGACATTCTCTTTGTTATTTTCCAGTAATTTTGCTTAACGGTTAAAAAAGATAAATATATTTTGTTGTAAATGAAAATGATAGTGAGAGCAAATGAATATTATCCAGTTTACTTTGTTGTTGATATACGTGTTTCATGCGAGAAGAAGAAAAAAATGCGTTGGAAACATAAATAAGGCATGGGCGGCATGTGTTTAGTCAAGGGACCAAAGAGATAGAACCTAAAAATCGGCAATCCACTTTATGAAGCCACACCCCAATTCTTGAAGCAAAGAAGACCTTTCCCTCTTCCAACTCTTGATAAAGTTAAACCTTTTGACGCGACGAAATTCCTCGCGCCGTCCTGAAGAGGGTGGTTCAGTTTGCACCCTCTGAAGTTGTATACTAAACCTGACCGGGAAATAACAGACTGGGAACGCGACTATCTGGAACGAAAACAGGAGTCAACTGCCTGTTTGGAATAAAAGTCATCGGGCGAGGCGCGTGCGGTTCAGGTTTCAAACTGTCGAAAGCCAATAGAGTGCGCGTTTGGGGTGCAATGCTTTTCAAGTAGTCAGAGCCAACACGTCAACGATGACGAGATTCCATAAAGCAGTTATTGACACCCCTGACCGGAAAGCTTAGGGTCGTTGCTGTCTTAATAATTAAGTTTTCCGGCAATTAAACTAACTATGCCAATAAATCTAAAATGACTACCCTCAAATTGGGAGGTAAGGCACGCTGTTATATTGGAGTCGGTCGGATTTCAACCTCGGCTTCTTTTTGTTCGTTGTGCGATAATGGGTCATACCAGTGAAGTTTGGCCATATGGTGTGCGACGTTGCAAGCGAGAAAAAGTCAACTTGAAACCTTTACCCCCAATACTCAAGAACTTAAGTTAATGAGCTATCGGTATTGTGGTAAACGACTGGTGACGAAGGGTGTTTTAAAACTTCCTGAATTGGTTGGTTCCATCGAAAAGGGTTTTTTTTAAGTTTTACAAAAAAAAAAAAAAACCTAAAGCAGTTGAAAAACAGAGTTTGACGAGGGGTTTAAAAAAAGATAGATAGTTAGATAAATATTATTAAAAATTTTAAATATTTACGAATTTAAAATATAACATTAAATAGTAAAATAAAAAAGCTTTCGGTTTTGTTGTAAATATATAAACAAAAAGAACTATTCTACACAAATTTATTTTTTTAATATGTAAACAGCACAAAACATTTATTGTGCGTACAAGAGTTCTATTGTAAAACTACCGCACAAAAACAAAGTAATGAAAAAAGGCTCCTAATGTACCCAATCCAAATATGCTATAAAAATAGATCACTGACGAGGTGCATAGAGTATGTAGTCAATATCAGCCGCGAGCCGTACACCTGCCTTGATTCGGGTCAGAATGGAAAGATATCGTCGAGTCCGTATGAGATAAGAGAACTTTAATACAGAGAAGACAAGACTGATGACGAGCACTGTTTTTAGTTAGTGTGAAATTCCACTGACGCGGGTTACAAGAATCGATTCTGGGTGAACGGCTGAGCTGGGTCGTAGCAGGTCTAGGTCCCTCCTGATTGGTAGATGTAGCGGTGACTCGCGATGCGTAGAGATCGAATAACACATCTTATCGCATGGATATATTCATGACACGATAAATCCATGATGCATTTATGAAAAAATTCCCCAAAGTGCTATTTCGAGAAGGTTGGACGTTAGATCGCGGTTATATGAGCAGTACATGCAATATACGTTTTAGGGTTTATACATTAACATAACATCGGGTAAGAATCGTCTTTTGGTTTTGGTTACTTTAGGGCGTACTATAAAAGAAGAGATAACTTAACTCCTGGTACTCTGGATCGGCACAGACAATGCAGATAGTATGAAGATAAAAGGTTTTTATTGTACATTATTATTTATTTAATTAATTAAGTTCTTGAATGGAGAAACTTGTCCCAGGTGCAATCACTTGAACATGTGACGACGTGTCAGTTTCAGACTAGCAGAGGACTATCGGTTGTAAAAGCTCAACTATACTATAGAGACTTCTTATGTTCTATTTCTTGACTTTCCCTTGGTGGTAACCAGGTATTTTTATCGATTTGTTATATCAGTGGCGCCTTGAATCCTTTGGTTTGCATAGAATTACTAAAATAGATTCTGTTCAAACCTTCTCGGGTTGAGTAGCCTTAAACTTACTTCGTATCTGCTTACTTTTATCTTGCAATCTTGTTCTAAAGTTCTTAAATAGTGGCGCTAAACCATTACGCATCTTGTTATAGTGAGGGTGAACCTCAACCCTGTTTGTTCTTCAGATCATAGAAGATCTATTAAGTCAAATTTTTGACTTTGGAAAATACGTCTTTTTAGTTCAATGTTCCTCCAATTTTAATACATAACAAAGACCTCCCTCTTTTGTTTGATATGACCCTTATGCTGTTTAATTGTTAGGTTTTTTTATGGTCAATTTTAGAACCTGTTTCAAGT
>NW_007379142.1:70482-78281 GCF_000475195.1 Diaphorina citri | reverse complement strand
TTCGAATAGGGCCGTTAGCCTTCATCTTAACGTATGTCTGTTTTCTTTTGTCTTCTTAAATAAAGTTCTCTTATCGGTCTTCTTGAAGGACCGTAAACTTATTACTATAAAGTATTGTTCTAAGAACTAGTTTTATCTGTTCTGATCATCCGCTAAGAGGGTGAAATGGATCTCTTGGTTTTCGTCGAAGTTTACTTTGAAATCAGAATACCAGTTGAAGAGATGGAGGATCTAGGGATGGAACTTTGTTTAACAACTTTTATAGCGCGCTTTCCTATTCGACTGTGTTTCATTTCACTATTCTATTCTCTTACTTCTGCTTTTAGCCTCCAGTCTTCCTCACCCTGCCTCTCTATCTTATATTCTCTTCTATTGTCTTACGCCTTCAATTTAAGCAACTATTCTTTCAATGATAAGAATAACCTTCAATACTAATTATCTTTCGTTTCTTTACTACAATAGTAAAATACACGAATACCATACTGGGAGTTATTTAGTGTAATATTACTTCCTTTTTCGGTCTCTGTTCCATACTGGAGCATACAGTTTAATTTCCCAAACGCGCTCAAGATATGTCGACGGGTAGCTATTAAATTATTAAATCATCACTTTCTAAGTTGTGGCTTTGCGCCGAAAGACAATAACCTATCTATCTTGAGGACTAAACAATCGGTTGTTACCATGACACCCAGTAATAGGTTTGTATAACGATAAGCAACAAGTCTTTTCAGGTTTTTTACTGTCTGGAACACAGTCAAAAGTCCAGAAATTGAAAAAGTTAAAACATAAGGCTTTTAAACAAAAACAAATTTTTAATATCTGAGAACTCACCCTTCCGGTTGGTGATCCGCTCCAAGAGTGGCGGAATCGACGAGATGGTAGGATTGGAATCGTCAAAGGTAACTAATTACGAACGCAGTTTAAGAGTTTATCTTACTCCTATTTTAATGGTCATGGAAGCCGACCCCTAGGCTTGGGTCGGGGGGACTAATGGTCCGCTCGCAGAACGTGGGTGATACGGGTGGCTCCGTCGAACAAATTTGGTGCTCTCGGTGTTTTAAAACTAAGACTACGGTGGACTCTAGTCTAAGGTTTTCGCAAGTCAAAACCCACAAGAAAAAGTGCGGAGCTTCTTCTCTTAAATGTAAACACAGGATAAATAGCAATTACTTTGTGAGACAACAGAGCTCTTTTAAGATAGAGTCATACCACAAGAGAAGGCCTTCTTGAACGGCGAAATAAATCCCAAGTAGTCTTACTCTGGAACATAAACGAAAAGAGTAGGTACGAGGAAGAGCCTATTATTGATGAACTCAATGGTTTTGTGTGTGCCTCACGATCTTTACTGACTGGGCAAACACCCGCGGACACGTTACAGATCTACAAACAGAAAAAATTCTGCAAGCCGGCCGATTGCCGGGATAAGCAATCACCTCTTGTTGGCCAACGGCTTCGGGCGGATGAGCCAACAAGAGCAGGGCACTCTTTTGTCCTTGAGTCAGGAAATGGGCTCTAAAGGCGGAGGAACTGCAGAATGCAGTCAACGGCAGAAGGATGCAGAAAGAAAGGAGAAAATACTGCATTAAAGATCCTATCGGATATCTCTAGTAACTTCAGTACTCATGATGGACGCTTCAACTGTAAATTCTTCCGGAAGTAAAATAGCCCAACGCTCGGATTTCCGGGTTGCGGCGACACGCGAAGCTCTCATCAAACCAACAAAACAAAAACAAAAGAACATACAAAAGATCGGAACCTGGAATGTGACCACATTGCTACAACCTGGTAAATTGGAAAACCTGAAAATGGAAATGAAGAGGCAGAATATGAGCATACTGGGTATATCGGAAATGCGTTGGCAAGGCACAGGAGATTTCTGGTCAGACGAATACAGAATCATCTACTCCGGAACGGAAGGAGGAAGAACAGGACAAAGAGGCGTGGCAATAGTACTGAACAAACCAATGGGAATGAGAGTCACTGGATATGTACAACATAGCGATAGGATCCTTCTAGTCAAGATCAAGTCAAGCCCTGCAGACACGGTGATCATTCAAGTATACATGCCAACATCAAATGCAGAAGATGAGGAAATAGAGAGAATGTACGAAGAGATTAATGATCTAATAGATAAAACTCGCGCAGAAGACAACGTGATCATCATGGGAGACATGAATGCTACGGTAGGAGAGGGGAGAGATGGAATTGCAGTGGGAGAGTTTGGCTTGGGAGTTCGGAATGAAAGAGGAGACATGCTGGTGGAGTTTTGTACGAGAAACAACCTTATAATCACAAACACACAGTTTAACCATCACAAAAGGAGACGCTACACCTGGAAAGCTCCTGGAGATGTGAGAAGGGCTCAGATTGACTACATCATGGTCAAAAACAGATTTAAAAACCAGATTAAAAACTGCAGAAGCTACCCTGCAGCAGACATAGGGAGTGATCACAACCTAGTAATGATGCATGCTGAACTCAAATACAAAAAACTCGAGAAGAAAAAGGTAAAGAAATATGACTTTTCCAAGCTGAAGAATGAGAGAGTAAAAGAAGAATATGAAAGAAGGACAAACAGTATGGCAGAGAGGAACATAACAGAAGATATGACTATAGAAAACGAATGGAATAATATCAAAGAAGGTATCCTGAAAACAGCCGATAATCTTTTGAAGAGTGAACCCAACACCAAGAGAAAGCCATGGATTAGCGAAGAAGTAATTAACTTGATTAACGAAAGAAGGAACTTTAAGAATAGAAATGACGATGAGAGTAAACAGAGATACAGAGCATTGAGAAATGAGATTGTGAGAAAAAGCAGAAGAGACAAAGAAACATACCTAAATGATATTTGCGAAGAAATTGACCTCCATCTTAATACGAACAACTTGGACAAGGGCTACGGATTGGTAAAAAAGTTCTTTGGAGATAAGAAAAACAAGACAAGTGGCATCAAAGATGAAAACGGACAATACCTATATGAAGAGAAAGAGATCGCAAGAAGATGGAGAAAATACATAGAACAGTTGTACGGTGATGAGGAAATGTGTGAAACAGCTATAGAAAGAGAAGAAGAAGTAAGCAGAGAAAACAAAGGAGAGAGCATACTATATGAAGAATTTGAAAAAGCATTAAAAGAAATGAAAAGCAGAAAAGCACCCGGCATCGATGAAATCCCAGCTGAACTGTTAACCAACTGTGGAGAAGAAGCAAAAAAGAACCTCTATAAAACTATTAAGAGAATGTATGACACTGGGACCATACCTGCGGACTTTACAAAATGCATAATAATCCCCATCCCGAAGAAAGCCAAAGCACAAACTTGTGACCAGTACCGTACACTAAGCCTGACATCCCATGCATCCAAAATACTTACGAGAATCATTCTACGAAGAATTGAAAAAAACATAGACAACTTTCTCACGGATGATCAGTTTGGGTTCAGGCGTGGCATGGGCACGAGGGAAGCTATCATTACCTTACGACAGATAATAGAGAAAAGGAACAAGAAAGGCAAGGTCACTTACCTCTCATTCGTCGACTTGGAAAAAGCATTCGACAATGTCAACTGGAGCAAAATGTTTGAACTACTCAAAAAAATAGGAATCAACTTTAAGGACCGGCAAATCATACACAGTCTGTACAAGAACGAAGTTGGAGTGATAAGATCGGGAGAGGTACAAGAAGAAGCAGTAATTCTAAAGGGAGTTAGACAAGGGTGCTCGCTTTCGCCATATCTCTTCAACGTGTATGTGCAAGAAGCAATAAACCATATTAAAGAAGACACCAACGTAGGCATCAAAATCCATGGAGAAAAGATAGACATGCTACGGTTTGCAGATGATATAGCAATCATAACCGAGAATGAAAACGACCTGCAAAGAATCTTAGAAAGAATGAATACCATCATGAAAACAAAGTACAATATGCGAATGAACAGAAAGAAAACCAAGGTACTTGTATGTAGCCGAAATACAGAAGAACAAAGACCAAGACCCATTTTGATAGAGAATGAATATATTGAGATAGTGAAGGAATACAAGTATCTGGGAAGTTTGATAACAAGTGACGGAACAAGTAAAAAAGAAATTAAAAGTAGGATCATGCAAGCAAAAAATGCCTTCAATAAAAAGAAGAATCTGCTCACATCGCGAGGAATTGATCTCAATACAAGGAAAAGGTTGATCAAAACGTTTGTGTGGAGCGTACTGCTGTATGGGAGTGAAGCTTGGACAATGGGGAAAGGAGAAGAAAGACGGTTGATGGCGTTTGAAGCATGGTGTTGGAGGAGGATGATGAAGATAAGTTGGAGGGAGCATGTGACAAACGAGGAAGTTTTCAGAAGAGCTGGAGAAAGAAGAAATTTGATGAAACAACTAAAGAAAAGAAGAGCTACACTGATTGGACACCTACTAAGACACGGAACTCTAACTGCGAGAGTAATAGAGGGGATGATAGAAGGCACTAATACAGTTGGAAGGCCACCCCTCGACTACATAAAGCAGATCATGAGAGACATGAACGTGACAACATACTACGACCTGAAGAGGAAAGCAGAAGATCGAGAATCATGGCGTACTGCTGCAAACCAGCCCCTCGGCTGTTAACCAATGATGATGACGATGATTATTATGCTCCATGGCTTTTCTTTTTCTCCTTCTTTCTCGACGTCTTTCTGTCTTCTCATTTCTTCCTCTTATATTCTCCTTCTGTTTCTGGTTTGCTCTTTACTTGAATACCTTACTTTTAGCTATTTTTCTTACTTGTTTTGAATGCTCCCTGCTAGTCTTCTATCAATTGTTCATCTTCGCAACAAAGATTTTGTCGTCGTACTCACTGTCCTCTGCTTTTTCGCACATTCTGAGCTATTCATTATCCATTTTGTTTTATGTTTGATTTCATTGATTTCTGGAATAATTCCTTCTCTTCGATCGAGACGATAAAGAGCATGCAGTGACATTGGCCTGTCAGAAGGCAAATTTGACAAGAGAAAAAAATTGAATTGGTAGAGAATTTGAACATGAACGGTGGAGGAAATAGGATAACTTTCGTACTGGAAATTCCCTTGGACACCAGTTCACTCAAGTGTCAGTCCTTACTCTAAGATTGATACCCCGCTATGTCTGGATGTTGAATAACACGTACGGTATGCGGTAGGCACTCGGTGCCGAACGCGAGTTATCGTGACCCACTCAGGTTAAATGTCATTTACGTAGGTACCTAATATTACTTATTAGGTACCTATTTACAATAAGTGAGTGCGGTAAGCGCTCAGTGGTGACTGTAGTGATTAGTCTCTGGATCTTGGAGGTTTGAGGTCGAGTCCACAGGTTGGTCAAGTAAGAGCAATTTGGCGTAGCTCACTTAGTGTATTGATTTTGTGTGACGAGGCAGTATAAAAAAAGACATAAGTTTCAGGGAATAGGTATGTACTATAGAATCGATCAGAAACTGGGATTGCATTCGCCTCAGCCCCCGCGCGCCGTTCTAACTAAATTTGTTATGGGATACCGACTGGCGCAGTCACTAGAGAATAAAGTCTTCGGCGTAGAGATTAGAATCTGTCCCTCGTTAAGAACCAGAATCCAGATCGTGAGTACAACAGTACGCCGCCAGGAGATTATAGCAAATTTGTTTTGTTTTGTAGAGCAAGAAATGCTGTGTTAGCCTCTACTGGGTCAGCTTCTTAACAGTTGTAGAACAGAAGAGTTGGAGAGAGAGAGAGCAGAGAAGAATGATGAGAGAGAGAGAGAGAGGAGAGAGAGAGATGGAGAGCGAGAGAGAGAGAGAGATAAGAGCAGAGAAGAGAAGAGAGAGAGAAACTCCACATTGGAGAGAGTATGATGAAGGATGGAGAGAAAGAGAAAACAGGAAGGGGCGGAAAGGGAGCGGAAAGGATTGAGAAAGATGAAGAGAAATAAGAAAAGCGAGAGCGAGAGCGAGAGAGTGAGGAGAGAGAGAGAAGAGAGAGAGAGACCGAGAGACGAGAAGAGAGAGAGAGAGAAGAGAGAAGAGAAGAAAGAGGAAAAGAGGCGTGAAAGAAAAGAAGTATATTCACACACTCCAGATGAAGAAAGAGAAAGAAAAAGGCTAATAACTTGGAAACGATATAACTGGAAAAGAGTAGAGGAGGAACAGGAGAAAGGGAAGCGCCACCAGGTGGCCCCAGGGACCAGCACCGTCTCTTCCTCCAGGCGCAAACTAGGGTGACCCGAGAGAACGTCAGCGCGATTTTAGTAAGGTACTTAATTTTTAAAGCAAGTGGAAATCCAAAGACTTGGCACACTGAAGTTTCAGAGTGGGAGGTATGATTCATGCCAGGAGTCAAAGTAGCACCTTTATACATACTTTTATAATTATGTATTACTGTTTATGATTTATAGATCGGAATAGTTCGTATGGCACACCAATCAAGGCTCTTAGATTCACCACAAGTATCCAAAATGTCTTACTCTTTATTAAAACTGCTCTCCTACGTCTAGGGTGACAGTAGCGAAAAAAAAAAAAAAAAAAAAAAAAAAAAAGATATCCCAAGAAGCCGACCGACCAAATTTTGTTCACATCAAACGGAGACAAGGGAGTATCTCATAAAAGTTATCAAAAAACGATATGCAATAAAATGAGAAGGGAAATAGAGAAAATGAAAAGAGAGGAAAAAAGAAAAAGAGAGAAAAGAAGAAGGAGGAGGAGGAGAAGAAGATGAAAAGAAAGGAAGAGACCAGATAATGTAAAAAAATACACTTTGAGGGGGAAAAAAGAATAGCCCAAATTTTCTGATTTTCCTATTGCCTCCCCCTACCTCTTGTGTTTCCCTTCTTCTTCCCTTCCTTCTCTCTTCCTTTCTTCATCATCATCTTGTCTCCTTTCCTTCTTCCCCTTCCGCCTCCTCCTCCTTCTTCTTCAAAAAAAAGGCCTTCTATTTTTTTGGCCTTGGAAAAACATGCTTTCTTTAGATTAGACCAATGTTGTGTTTTCTGCGCGTTCCCAACAATCTTCTTTAGTTGCTTAAAAAATGTAATGTATTTCAGATAAGAAAAAAGTAAATAAATAGGTACTGGTTGTTGTTGTTGTTGTTGTTTATCTTAATGTTTTTATTGTCTACTTTGTTGTTTTTAATAATAATAATAAATATAATGAAAATAATAATAAGACATAAGTAATTAGAATAATAATAATAATATAAATAATAATAACAATAAGTAATAATCAGATAATAATAATAATAATATAATAATTAATAATAAAAATTAAAAGTAAAAGCAAAATTGCCTGATCAAGGCGGGCCACCCTTCCCGTTTAGAAAGGGGCCGGCAAAACCAGGCCCTTTCCTCTTTTCGTCGGGCAAGAGGCTCTTGTTTGGACCCAGACCAAGCCCTATATTTTAAGGTGGAGTTTGTGTTTATTTGGTCATATGTGTTGTTTTATTCAATAGATTCATCTATCATTTAGTGAAAGAGTAAAGGATATCCTATCTCTTTTTCATGTCCTTCTTTCTTGTAATCTGCTTTTAAAAGTTGTCCTTCTCTTACTTTTATAGACACGATCTTCTTTTTTAGACCTTCTCGCTCTAAGATTGGAAAAAGTTTCCTTTTTGTCCTTTTGTCCTCCACACCCAAAGTTTAGGTCGGCTCCGTACCTTAAAAATAAGGAGTAAATGAAACTCTTAAACTGGTGGTATTATTACCTCGAGATTACCAATCCAAACCATCTCTTGCGGAGGCCGCAATTGGAGCGGATCACCAATGGAAGGGTGAAGTCTCTAGGATATAATAAATAATAATAATAATAATAATAATAAT
>NW_007379142.1:54883-66687 GCF_000475195.1 Diaphorina citri | reverse complement strand
ATGCTCCAGTACCTAGGTATTTGCTCCAGTACCTATTAGGTACATGCTCCAGTACCTAGGTATTTGCTCTCTGATACCTAGGTACATGCTCCAGTACCTAGGTACATGCTCCAGTACCTAGGTATTTGCTCTCTGATACCTAGGTATATGCTCCAGTACCTAAGTACATGCTCCAGTACCTAGGTTTATGCTCCAGTACCTAGGTATTTGCTCCAGTACCTATTAGGTACATGCTCCAGTACCTAGGTATTTGCTCTGATACCTAGGTTTCTTCTTTCTACTTGGCTCGGATGAAAGTTAGAAAGGTAAGCATGGGACTGAAACGGACAGCTAGAGTTGGTTTCAATGCCCCATAGCCCATACTTATCAAGCTCTCTCGATTTTTAGCAATTTTTTCCCTACTACTTGGAAATGCCGCTGATATCTGTAATTCTGTATCTGATAAAGCTGAAATCTAGCAGAATTCTCTAATGACTCATTAACGTATCCCACATTCCTTCATGATTCAGCCTGAAGGTTTCCAAATTCCAAGATATATACCTGTCTATATTACCTACCTCGTGTGGCTTAATCATAGCATAGCTCATTATAAGATATCTACAAAGTTCAATATTATCTTGTACCAATATACCTAGTTATTTAGATTTGTGAAATCCACAGCTTTCGGCCACATAGGCAGGTATCTTACTATTATCCACTGAGCGGGAATCGAACCCGCGGCCTAGCGCTTACAAGGCAGACGCACTACCAACTAAGCTAACTAGGCTGGCTGGATGTCTTTAGATTGACTGGACGGACTGAAAACTCTCTGTTTTAAGCTTGGGCATTAATACTCTTTCTTGCCACTTCAGCTAATTATTTTCGGTTAGTGATAAGTAGGGAAGAGGGGTGAGACTCGTAGAGAGGAAGGGAATCTACCCCTGGCTTGCATGGATACGCCACTGATTATAATCAGTGGAAGACCTTGAGGATTGTATTGGTGCTAATTATGATGAATATTACTACTATCTACAAGCTAAGAATATCTATCTGACGATAGATATCAGATAGATATATCTATATATCGTCAGATAGATTTAATTTTGTCTTTTTTCCAAGACATTTATTTATTTATTTAAGACGTGAAGATTCATCTTGACTAAAGAACTGCCTCAGATCATGTTTATCGTCATAGTTCTAGCCATCTCCGGAGGTACGGTGTACAATGGACTCGAACCACCATCCTCCAGATCTCACGTCCACCGCGGTCAACCATTACACCACTGGGAATTATGACGAACAGCTGAGGTTAATTACTGACAAGAGAGGAGAAAGAAATAAATTGCATTTTTTTTTTTCTTCTAAGTAAATAACACCTCATTCTGCGTTATTTCTGTTATGGAATTGAATTTGTGTTGAAGAAAAAGAAGAGGAGGAGGAGAAGGAGAAGGAAAAAAAAGAGGAAAGAAAAATGAAAAATCCTAATTCTGTACAAAAAGCTAAAAAAATTAATGACTTCTTCTCTCTTTCTCTCTCTCCCTCCCTCCCTCCCTCTCTCCCTACCTCCCTCTATCTGTCCTTCTTACCTATTGACTTTTCCTCTCCCTCTCTCCCTGTCTTTATCTTTTTTTTAGATCTATGTGAACAGCTAAGACACGATGCAATTTATTTTATCATTGAAAAAAAAAAGAGGGAGAGAGAGTTGAAGGAAAGAGAGTTGAAGAGGAGAGATAAAGAAGGAAGGAAAGAAAGAAAGCTAGAGTCCTGAAAGATGAAGTCCTGGAAAGGGAGAGAGAGAGAGAAAGAGAGAGGAGGAAGGAGAGGAACAAGAGAGAGAGAAAGAGATAGGAGGAAGGGATGATTTGAGTGAGTGAGAGGGAAAGTCTGCACGCGAAAAATAAATGAGGTGACAGGAAATATAAAGGAGATAAAGATGAGAGAGAGAGGGAGAGAGAGAGAGAGAGGGAGAGAGAGAGAGAGAGATGATAGGGGTTATTATTTTGTAGGTATTGTCAAGGACGCCATGATGTGGTAGGGTACCTGGTGAAACCAAGAGGGGTAACAGTAAAAATTAAGCGGTGACTTCTTTAAGCCTTTTGTTTCTAATATACACACCCCTAGGTAGGGTTGGCTATCTGGATACACCTACAGGGTTGTACATAAAACCAGCAAGGTATTTCTACCACCTAGGATTAACCTCACCAAGCCTGAGTGGGAACCGGGAAGAGGCAGCGATTGCCCAGATGGTGACTCATTCGGATGCCAACCATGTTGTTGTTGTAGTAGCCATTGCCCAAGTCAAACGGATCAATCCCCCTCTGTAGTTGGTAGTCCTAGGAAATTTGCCACATCAATTGGTTTAAGCCATAGATCCATAGGTGTGATGCCAACCATGGTCAACTTCGGTGATCCATTCCATTGAGAACTGGTTCTACTGGTGCATTCAATGTGCTCTCATCGCTGGTTTGTGATAGTTATTGTGAGAAATTTGATGAAACAACTAAAGAAAAGAAGAGCTACACTGATTGGACACCTACTAAGACACGGAACTCTAACTGCGAGAGTAATAGAGGGGATGATAGAAGGCACTAATACAGTTGGAAGGCCACCCCTCGACTACATAAAGCAGATCATGAGAGACATGAACGTGACAACATACTACGACCTGAAGAGGAAAGCAGAAGATCGAGAATCATGGCGTACTGCTGCAAACCAGCCCCTCAGCTGTTAACCAATGATGATGATGATGATTGTGAGAGTATGCTGCATGATAGTTATTATTGGGAGAAGGCTGATGACTGGATAGTTAGGTAGAGAGTAGGCTGATAGGTAGCTGATAGTTATGTACACCCGAGAGAGTAGCATTACTAGATGGTGGTGCCATAATTAGAACTGTTGCTGGAGTTTCTATTGAGTATTTGCTATGGTACTTAACAGATAATACTCTACTTGTAATCACAATACCCGGTTATCACAAGTATATACAGGGTGATCAGCATGTCTCGTAACTTGCCTACAGGGTGATCGATGTATCTGGTAACACATAGTTGATACTTCGGCAAACGTACCCTATAAGCAGAGTTAGGTATGTTGGTGCTCGAATTGAATACCTACCCAGATCATTTTGATGCCATTTTTACGATTGTGTAATGCCAGAATGCCATCTTTGATGCCGCTTTTCCTTTTGAATAATGCCACTTTTCCTATGGTGAAATAGATGTTTGTGTTATCGATGTTCTATTTTCACCAGCTGTAACAGGTGATGAATTAGAACAATTAGATGTGCTGCTTAGTGAAACTGTAGCGAATCGGAATATGAGCATGTCTCGGTCCATGCTATGGGTTCCATACAAAGCTATGATCTACTATTATAGTCTAACATTCTGTAGTATGTCTCGGTCCATGCTATGATCTAATGAATCTAATGTTACGTAGTCTATTACTATAGCATCAGCTGATAGGTATTCGGAATCCAATAGATCTATATATCTACTTTAGAGCACTAATAGTGTTATCTATTATTTTCTGTCATAGACAAATAGATATAATGACTAATGGTGTTATACGAGTAATATTGATTGTTATGTCATGTTCCATACAAAGCTATGATCTACTATTATAGTCTAACATTCTGTAGTATGTCTCGGTCCATGCTATGATCTAACGATTCTAATGTTACTTAGTCTATTACTATAGCAGCTGATAGGTATTCGTAATCTAATAGATCTACATCTATATCTATTTTAGAGCACTAATAGTGTTATCTATTATTTTCTGTCATAGTCAAATAGATATAATGACGAATGGTGTTATACGAGTAATATTGATTGTTATGTCATTTGCCGTATTATTCAAAATCTAACTAATATTCTATGTACTCGTATAGTCTATTTCTATCTCTATACCTACCTGTTAATAGTCTATAGCTACTCTACTTGTAATCACAATACCCGGTTATCACAAGTATATACAGGGTGATCAGCATGTCTCGTAACTTGCCTACAGGGTGATCGATATATCTGGTAACACATAGTCGACGGCCGTCGATCTATGTCGAATGAAACACTGCCTTGACAACATAGATTTACCTCGCCGATCGACGGCCAGTCGACTATCTGTGGACACAGCTTTGGAGTTCTGTATTCTAGACTTCTAGAGATCTAGAGTATTCTTCTTCTTGTCTTATTCAGATGCCCATCCAGTTCGGATGTTGGCTATCTAACTGCTGTGACTTAGTTGGCAGCTGCCCGATTACACTGCCTTGACAACACAGATTTACCTCGCCGATCGACGGCTCTCGACTATGTGTGGACACAGCTTTAGAGTTCTGTATTCTAGACTCTAGAGTAGTCTTCTTCTTGTCTTCTTCAGATACCCATCCAGTTCGGATGTTGGCTATCATTTTAGCTGCTGTGACTTAGTTGGCAGCTGCCCGGAACAGTTGGCTTGTTGTTTGGTTAAACCAAGTTCTTGAGGTTTTCAACCATGAGGTCCTTCCAGAGTTATACTGTTGGAAAAACTGTCTGAAGCTCCAATTTTATTGTTCCTTAGGACGGCCGTTCACTGTCAGGCAGACCTGACAGGTATGCCTGATAGTGTATGGCAGCAACAATTAGTCTCTCATACGACCTGTCAGGTCTACCTCCTATTGAATGGCCGATTACTGTGCTGTGGTGATTTTGGAGACATCTTACTTCCGACCCCATAAGAGCCAATGGGCTTAATCCAAATTGTCAAAGTTAAACTCAAATTGTGTCTGGACTCTACACAAAGAAGACGGACGATAAAAAAAAAAAAACACTCTAGGCGAGTACTCCGGAGACCGCAGGTTCGAGTGTTTGAGAACCGCTATTTTACTCTACAATAATAATATTATAATACCTACCTACTAATAATAGTAATGTCGGTGGTCTTAGGACCAATAGCAGTATTACTTTCTCCCAATGAAGGTCCATACCAAATTTGGTGCTTTCCTGAATAAATGCAGCTTTTGGCCAAAATTGTGACGTTGGGCCACCCACTACTACTGATGTTGTGGACCTAATCCAGTATCAACTTTTTCCTTCATCCTGCTGCCTATTCTTTTAAATTGATTAAGAAATTAAGATGTCAATTTTTTCATAAGTATTGGCTGTATTGGAATTTTGAGTTACCTTGGTATCTCCAATAATTAATTGGTATTTGGTAGAGATTGGTACATACTTACTCAACTACTTACCTACATAGGTATTTAATTTAATTAGTTACCTACCTACATAATTATTATCTACTCTATAAAATAACGAGAACTTATTCATTAGAGAAGACATTAATTTTTATTTATTTCTCATTTGTAACTTGTTCGTCATAATTCCCAGTGGTGTAATGGTTCACCGCGGTGGACTTGAGATCTGGAGGATGGTGGTTCGAGTCCATTGTACACCGTAACTCCGGAGATGGCTAGAACTATGACGATAAACATGATCTGAGGCAGTTCTTTAGTCAAGATGAATATTCACGTCTTAAATAAATAAATAAATGTCTTGGAAAAAAAGATAAAAATAAATCTATCTGACGATATATAGATATATCTATCGTCAGATAGATATTCTTAGCTTGTAGATGTAGATAGTAGTAATATTTATCATAATTAGCACCAATACAATCCTCAAGGTCTTCCACTGATTAGATAATCAGTGGCGTATCTATGCAAGCTAGGGGTAGATTCCCTTCCTCTCTACGAGTCTGACCCCTCTTCCCTACTTATCACTAACCGAAAATAATTAGCTGAAGTGGTAAGAAAGAGTATTAATGCCCACAAGCTTAAAACAGAGAGTTTTCAGTCCGTCCAGTCAATCTAAAGACATCCAATCAAAAGAAATAGTGTGGCATGTGTAAATCAAATGGATGACGTCAAAGAAAACCCTTTCAGTCCGTCCAGTCAATCTAAAGACATCCAGTCAAAATACGACCTGAAGAGGAAAGCAGAAGATCGAGAATCATGGCGTACTGCTGCAAACCAGCCCCTCGGCTGTTAACCAATGATGATGATGATTGTGAGAGTATGCTGCATGATAGTTATTATTGGGAGAAGGCTGATAGCTGGATAGTTAGGTAGAGAGTAGGCTGATAGCTGATGGTTATGTACACCCGAGAGAGTAGCATTACTAGATGTTGGTGCCATAATTAGAACTCTTGCTGGAGTTTCCTTTGCAATCGAAAAACGAGTACAAATTTTTGTCGATGGTGGGATTCGAACCCGGGACCTTCTGCATGGCAAGCAAGGGCATTACCACTGGACCAACCGTGCCCCCATATAGTCTAACATTCTGTAGTATGTCTCGGTCCATGCTATGATCTAATGATACGTACCTAGTCTATTACTATAGCAGCTGATAGGTGAATACCTATTCGGAATCTAATAGATCTATATCTATTTTAGAGCACTAATAGTGTTATCTATTATTTTCTGTCATAGACAAATAGATATAATGACTAATTCTTTAGTGGCAACCCCATTTTTGTTAGCCTGATAGAAATCCAACATTTTTTTATATAGATCTATGTTAAATGTTTTTCGCATTCGATTTTTTTCTCCGTCATTCAGAGTTGCTATTGTTTATAAAGTAGTTAATTTTAATGTGAATGCACTGCTTGTAGCTTTAAGTGCACTTTAGAATATTATAGGTATGTGCCTTGTTTACCCTGCTTGAAAAGGACTAAAATATCCTTCCAGCCTAGTTAGCTTGGAAGGATTTTATCCTATGCAAATAAGGTTTGTTCTCAGAACGACTGGCTTTCTCCTATCCTGTCTTCCTTCTCTCTTCGCTTGAAAAGATTGAATGGTCGAGTCCTAAATCTTTCATACAACACCCTGTATGAATAATTTTCATCTCAAATAGAAAAGAGATAGAAAATGAGAAAAATTAACATTATTATTTATTTATTTTTTTGTTTGTTGAGAAAAACAATTTTTTTTTTATAGTATAAAATTAAGAAACAAACAAAAAAACAAAATTTTAAGTAATTTGCTAAGAGAAAAAAATAGAAAGTAAAAAAGGTTCGTTCAGTGGCCATCTAATACGGAGTATGTCAAACCAACTCACCAGACTAGGGTTTGAACCCAGGACCTCTAGCTTACGAGAATCCACAAATTATTAGTTAATTACTACCTATCACGCAATGTGAATTTAACTCTGAATTCTATGAACTCAATGAGAGGGCTGTGCTTGCATTTGGTCTACCTCTCGCGGACCACTAGTGGTCCACGGACCATAGGTTAAGAATGGCTGCTCTATAGTATAGTTTCTGTTCTAAACTCAAGGAGGTCTACATAGTTTCTGTTCTAAACTCAGGGAGGTCTACAGGACAGTCAATCGACCCTGAACTGCTGGTACACTCTGTAGATATAGAAATGAGTTATCAATAGGCACCAATATTATGATTATGATTGTATCAGGTATAATATGAGTTGTAGTGATTGTGTGCTCTGTAGTGTATGAGTTGTAGTGATTGTAATGTACAGACATGAAGTGATTGTAACTTCTCGTTTTCACTTACTTTACTCATAATATACACTCACTCACAACTCACAATAACAAAAGCTTTGTTGTTCAACAACATGTTAGTGAAAAATTTTTTTTTTTTTTTTTTTTTTTTTTTTAATTTGACATTTGGTCGAATGAATTGTCTTCTTCTTCACTAGTTTCTAACTTGAGTCTTAGGTAGTTCACTTGCTTACATTCCGTGTCCGAAAAGTAAGTAAGTATGTAAGTAAGTAAGTAAGTAAGTAAGTAAGTAAGTAAGTAAGTAAGTAAGTAAGTAAGTGAGTGAGTGAGTGAGTGAGTGAGTGAGTGGAAATGTATATTGGGAGAATTTTACAAAAACTCATGTATTTTGTTGAATATTGGAGATATCACCATAATTCTTTCTGGAACTGATTTCCAACAACGTTCCACATTAGAGAAGCCGTTTTACTCAAAAAGGGCGTAGGGTTAGGGTCTTTTTTCACAAAAATCTTCAATTACAAGATCTATTCGATACGTTTAAGTTTAAGTCGGTTTGACTAATCCGACTAATCGGGGATTGTATTTGCAACCATATATCTCTTCTATCTGTTTAAAACCTCAGACCTCGCTGTTAGTGTTAGTGTTTAGCGGACTGGAAATCGATTTGCCAACCTTGAACACTGGCGAAGTGATGGTAATGATAAAATCTGACAGCAGCTGAAAAAAATACCGGATGAGACCGAACCAGCTACTCTTAGAATTTTCCTGGAAATTGGGTTTTTCTTGAAATTTTCCTAGATTTTTTTCCTGTCCTAGAATTTTCCTGGATATCTAGGCCAGCCTATAATTTTCTAGAAATGTTGCTTGTTGGGTAGGTACCTACTTAAGTCCTTAATTGATCTAAAAAAAGTCTGATTGGGTTTATAAGGGCAGTGAAGTGAACTGAAAAAAGTAAAAATATCAATAGATGATTCAGGTGAGGTCGTTGTTTTCGGTACCAATATTTGAGCCACCCTGTCCATAAACACATGTGTCATACATAATGAACCAACCTATCACACTATCCGTGTTTAGTGCCTACGTTAATGTGGCTAATAAAATGTTACAACAACTGAACAACCGTGTTAGTAACTTACCTAACAATCCAAAGAGAATCAAATGTATTCTCTTTGTAAAAAAAAGAAAAAAAAAAAAAAACAACAACAACTTCAAACAAAAACTTAAAAAAACTCATTTTCTACCAAATTTTCACCTTTTATGTTTGACAAAAAATCTGTTTCACTTGAAACTTGAAAGAGCTCTATCTCTTTCTCCCTCTTTCCCTTTCCCTCTTCTCTCTCTTTTCTCTCTAGATAGTTGAGAAAAAGTAAGAAAACAACCCAATTTCTCTCTCTATCCTTTTCATCTTTCTCTTTCTCTTTCTCTCTCTCTCTCTCTCTCTCTCTCTCTCTCTGTTACTTTTTACTTTCCATTATTTTTTCTCTCTCTTTCTTTGACGCGGTGAAAACAAACAGGTACCTAACATACCTCTTTCTCTCTCCCTCCCTTCCTTACTCCCTGTCTCCCTCTCTCTTTCTTTCTCCTTCCCTCTCCCCGTCTCCCTCTCTCCTTCCCTCTCCCTTCCTCTCTGTCTCCCTCTCTCTTTCCCTTTCTCTCCCTCTCTGTTTCCCTCCCTCCTTCACTTTGTACCTATCCTAAAACAAACACACTACACGTCAGGGAATTTCACGAAACTTTGGATTAGGGAGGAAGAAGGATAACAAGGGGAAGGACAAGAGAGGGAGGGAATAAGGCGGAAGAGGGGTGATAGGAGAGGCAAGGAGGATAAAAGAGGAGGAAGGAAAAAGGAGGGGAGGGGAAATTTTTGACATTGCAAACATACCTGTACCTGCCATGTGCTTATGGAGGGAGAGAGAGAGAGAGAGAGTGAGATGGGGGTTTATGAAGAGGGAGAGAGAGAGAGAGGACGATTATTTTGTCTTTGACAAGTTTCAAAGTTTTGCTTGTGTAAATATGCGAAGGTGGAAGAGAGAGAGACATACTTTTTGTTATGTTCACTCTTCTATAGTTCCGAAAGCGAGAAGGAAGACGGAAACCAGCCCTTTCGAGAACGAACTTTACTTGTTCAGGATAAAATCGGTCCCTGTTGGTAATGGAACCCGCTAACTAGAGCTTACAAGGCAGACGCGCTACCTACCATGCTAGCTAGGCTCGATAAATAAGCTATACTATAATTTATTCCTATTATTTCATATTTTCATCAATCACGGATCTGAAATCTCACGTCACATGAAGTCAAATGTCACGTCTGAGAACGGTTGGAGACTGTTCGGGGATAGTATCCGGGCCTTCTCCTAAGTAACATGTAACAAGCCACCGTAACATCAGCAAAATAAGATTACTAAACCAAACCCTTGAGAATTTTATGCAGATTGTCTGGAAGCTGGGAGCACCATATTTTAAGATTTTAAAGCACAGACACAGGTGGACTTGGTTCCATTCCATATCCCATCCTCAGTCACTCAGTCTGTACATTGTTATTTGTTATGCTGCCAAAAATGTACAAAAGATTAGCAATTAAATATGTTCTACTATGTAAACGCAGCGTTACACCCTGAGTTTCGGTCTCTCGAATTTTTCTCTCTTTTTTTTTCCACAAAATTAAATAAAACACATGTTTCCCTTTGACACTAAACATGGTTTGTTTGCCTGAAAAATAATAATAATAAATAAATAAAAATAAAATAAAATTAGATAAAGATATTTGTCACCAAATTGTTAAATACAAAACCAAATTCTTGTGCTCAAATTAACAAGTGTCTTGTAGTTTTATAGAATGCTTGTTTTTATAGGATAAAGGAAAGTAAAAATGGCCATTTCCCACCGATGCTTTTTCAATCACTAGAAAATGTCTGTAATAATAAATAAATAAAAATAAAATTAGATAAAGATATTTGTCACCAAATTGTTAAATACAAGATCAAATTCTTGTGCTCAAATTAATAAGTGTCTTGTAGTTTTATAGGATGCTTGTTTTTATAGGATAAGGAAAGTAAAAATGGCCATTTTCCACCGATGCTTTTTCAATCACTAGAAAATGTCTGTACAAATTTTTGTCGATGGTGGGATTCGAACCCGGGACCTTCTGCATGGCAAGCAAGCGCGTTACCACTGGACTAACCGTGCCCCGATGCTTTTGCAATGACTAGAAAATGTCTGGAAAGAGAATTCTAGCAACTGATCAAACGCGTTGTCCCATGATTTATTATTAGACTTTATCCTTTAGGCTTGAAGAATTGAGATATTAAAAGAACCGGAGAACAAAAAGTAAGTAATATTCAATGTAAGACGAAACGTAGGAGAAAGAACTGAGAAATAATGAGAGAAAAAGGAAAATTGTTGAAGGGAAAAAAACGTCGTGTTAATGAAAGCAGAAGCTTAGAAGACAATGGAAGAATAGAGAAAAAACAAACGTTAAGGTAGGTACTGAGAGAAAATGAAGCTCGAGATTGAAATTTTCTAATGAGAAAAAGCTAGCCGGAATAAATGTAGGTCCTTCGGGCTTTGGCTGATCTCCTGACAGTCCTGAGTACTGACTAGTTCATTTGACTGGTCCTGTTGGCTAAGAAAAATAGACCTTTATCGGCGACCCAATCTCAGCTCGACTCAAGCTAATATCTAAAATGTGAGTAAGGAATAACTTTGATTAAATTCGTCAAAGTTAAATTCCCGCCTCTCCCATAGGTGTGTAGATACCTACCTAGGTACTTATAAAGTGGTTTTATGGATTAATTTTTGAGAAGAGCTAAGAGAAGGGTAATAATTGGGGTGGATCACTTTGCCCTAACAGATCGCTTTGCCCCGACTTCCCCTACTGAGTTTCTCTCCAACGGAACTTTCAAAGGTTTGTTGAACTTTGGGGGCCTTTATTTTCTTTCTTTTTTTTGCCGCTTCTGAAATGGAACGCCCGGCGCCCGGATTGTACTCAAAAGAAACTGATTAGGAACGCAAATCACTTACTTAGTGGTCTCTCTTGTGCGTGAATTGCGCTGTTATCGCGCGCGCCCCTGTTATCAAAGGAAATACCGCCTGTTCTATTGTTGATTGCTAATGAGAATGTGTAATTGCTTTAGAACGGTGGTTTCCGAATTCCGACCTCCCTAGTCTTGTGGTAGCCTTTGTCGGCAACAAACCTTGCGGTAATACCAAACAAACCAATTTTTTTTTTTCAAAGGCTCTTTTAAATACTGTCTCAAAAAAATAAATAAATAAATAATAATAATAATAATTATAATAATCAAAATCCGAATCTATCTAGAAATTTTCTCTTGAAAAGAG
>NW_007379142.1:4702-54401 GCF_000475195.1 Diaphorina citri | reverse complement strand
ACAAATTCACGGATAAAATATCCATTTTATTACATTAAACACAATTAAACAAAACATCGAACAAAAGGTGCAAAAAGAGAGAGAGGAAAAGAGGTAAGAAAATAAAGATTATACATACAGTATTAGATTTGGACAATAAAAGAAAAAAAATTACAGTATTAGGCCATGAAATAGGTAATATTTATTTTTATTAACATTAATTAAAGTGTATACCTATACCTATATGAACGTGTGTACAAATTTACTTAATTTACTCACGTTTTTTGCGTACAAAGTACATACATATGTATCATACAACATCATGTTATTTATACATTATATACATACCTATATTTTTATCAACATGTTGTATACCGATATCTGTTGTATTGCAAGCTTTCCACTCCCAAGTGTTTGCGAAGTTCAGGACCATATTCTGTATATAAATTCTCGTATTTCATAAAAATAAAAAGGGTAGGAAAAACGCATTAGGTACCTGCCCACTTCTTTTTTTTACATGCTCGTTGTATAAAAAGGGAGGGAAAAACGCATTGGGTCCCTGCCCCCTTTTTTTTTTTCCATGCTCGTTGGGTTTTTTTTTTTTTTTTTTTTTTTTTCATCTCCTTTGGATTCTGTGCTTACTATCTTGTTTTGCATTGGGAGGATAGGGTTGGAAATATGTAGGTATTATTGTTGTGACTATTTTCATTTTTGTTAGCCTGATAGAAATCCAACATTTTTTTATAGGTATAGATCTATGTTAAATGTTTTTTGCATTCGATTTTTTTCTCCGTCATTTAGAGTTGCTATTGTTTATAAAGTAGGTAATTTTAATGTGAATGCACTGCTTGTAGCTTTAAGTGCACTTTAGAATATTATAGGTATGTACCTTGTTTACCCTCCTTGAAAACTTGAAAAGGACTAAAATATCCTTCCAGCCTAGTTAGCTTGGAAGGATTTTATCCTATGCAGATAAGGTTCGTTCTCAGAACGGCTGGCATTCTCCTATACTGTCCTCCTTCTCTCTTCGCTTTAGCCCTTACAGCTTACAGTTTCCTATCTATAAAAAAAAAGTCCCTTTGCCCCAAAAGTCTAAACAGGGTAGGTAGGCCCTACTTTATAGGTTCAAGAACACAATCAGGGGTTCCGAAATCGAAGAGAGAAGGAAGACAGGATAGGAGAAAGCCAGTCGTTCCGAGAACGAACATTATACCATCAGGATAAAATCCGTCCCGGGCGGGAATCGAACCCGCGGCCTAGGGTCTGTATCTAAATATTTCTGTCTCTGGATCGACTGGATCCAAATATTTTCCTCATCGACTTCAGGCTCTCTAACTCTTTCTTCCTTGGTCAAAATAGGAAACAAAATGAAAATTTAGTCAAAATAGGAAACAAAATGAAAATTTTTCAAAATGAAAATTTAGTCAAAATAGGAAACAAAATGAAAATTTCTTCAGCCTAGTTAGCGTGGAGGGTTGAGCGTCTACTTTGTAAGCGCTAGGTCGCGGGTTCGATTCCGCCCCAGGGCGTATTTTATGCTAAACAGATAAGGTTCGTTCTCGGAACGGCTGGGTTTCTCCTATCTTGTCGATCTTCTCGCTTCGCTTTCGGGATGATAAGACCTTAGCAGTTACAGTTCCCACTATAAAAGAGAGAGAGAGATATAGAGATAGATAGAGAGAGAGAGAGAGAGAGAGAGAGAGAGAGAGAGAGAGTGAGAGAGAGAGAGAGAGAGAGAGAAAATGCCCGATGGCAAAGTTTCTTCAATGGATGCCATTTCACCGCTGGACAGCAATGGAAAATGGAAATACTTTGTGAACTAAATAGTAGGTAAACCTCACATGTTTCATGTTGAAAGCATGTTTGTACACTAAAACATGCTTCAAAGAATTCGTAGTATTATTACAGTTACCTATAACTTGTAGTTATTATAACATTTGGTAACCGAATTTGTGGACTTCAGCAAAGTTGTCATCAGAACATTACTTAATTATTACAAGCTTCATACATATTTTGAGCTTCATAATGTCTTGAGATATTAAAAGAACCGGAGAACAAAAAGTAAGTAATATTCAATGTAAGACAAAACGCAGGAGAAAAAAATAGAGAAAAAGAAAATAATGAGAAAAAGGAAAATTATTGTTGAAGGGAAAAAAACGTCGTGTTAATGAAAGCAGAAGCTTAGAAGACAATGGAAGAATAGAGAAAAAACAAACGTTAAGGTACTGAGAGAAAATGAAGCTCGAGATTGAAATTTTCTAATGAGAAAAAGCTAGCCGGAATAAATGTAGGTCCTTCGGGCTTTGGCTGATCTCCTGACAGTCCTGAGTACTGACTAGTTCATTTGACTGGTCCTGTTGGCTAAGAAAAATAGACCTTTATCGGCGACCCAATCTCAGCTCGACTCAAGCTAATATCTAAAATGTGAGTAAGGAATAACTTTGATTAAATTCGTCAAAGTTAAATTCCCGCCTCTCCCATAGGTGTGTAGATACCTACCTAGGTACTTATAAAGTGGTTTTATGGATTAATTTTTGAGAAGAGCTAAGAGAAGGGTAATAATTGGGGTGGATCACTTTGCCCTAACAGATCGCTTTGCCCCGACTTCCCCTACTGAGTTTCTCTCCAACGGAACTTTCAAAGGTTTGTTGAACTTTGGGGGCCTTTATTTTCTTTCTTTTTTTTGCCGCTTCTGAAATGGAACGCCCGGCGCCCGGATTGTACTCAAAAGAAACTGATTAGGAACGCAAATCACTTACTTAGTGGTCTCTCTTGTGCGTGAATTGCGCTGTTATCGCGCGCGCCCCTGTTATCAAAGGAAATACCGCCTGTTCTATTGTTGATTGCTAATGAGAATGTGTAATTGCTTTAGAACGGTGGTTTCCGAATTCCGACCTCCCTAGTCTTGTGGTAGCCTTTGTCGGCAACAAACCTTGCGGTAATACCAAACAAACCAATTTTTTTTTTTCAAAGGCTCTTTTAAATACTGTCTCAAAAAAATAAATAAATAAATAATAATAATAATAATTATAATAATCAAAATCCGAATCTATCTAGAAATTTTCTCTTGAAAAGAGGTCACAAAAATAGATCTATTTAGTTGATTTTTTTATATGCATGTACCATTGTACCTACTTGTACATGTACAGTGTACATTATTGTGATTTTTTTTTTTTTTTTAATATTCATGTACCTACATATTGTACTTTTATTGTTATTGTTTTATTAATTGTCTCATGCATTTGTGTGACATGTTGTATTTGAATGTTTTGCTGTACAACTCAATCATGTTGCACAATAATTGCATCACTCTCCCTCTCTCTCTATCTCTTTTATTTCCCTTCACTTTCTCTCTCTCTCTCTCTCTCTCTCTCTCTTCCAGTCTTCCACTCCTTCACTACTTCTCTCAGTCATTTTCTACCCTCCTTCCTTATCTCTCTCTTCTCTCCCCCCTGTCTCTCTCTCTCTCCCTTTGAGTTCTAGTGCATTTCAAATAAATCAAACATCACCATGAGAGTCAGGATGTAAAGAGAAATTGGGATGAGAAACTATTGGTATATCTATATAGGGTACTAGAAGCTAACTAGTACTAGGACCTATCCACCGTCATACTTTCACAATCCTAGAGTTTTCATCTACATAC
Organism: Diaphorina citri; assembly: GCF_000475195.1. Taxonomy (NCBI): domain Eukaryota; kingdom Metazoa; phylum Arthropoda; class Insecta; order Hemiptera; family Psyllidae; genus Diaphorina; species Diaphorina citri. The sequence continues at coordinate 50,779 of NW_007379142.1, read as the reverse complement.
CTAATATCTATTCTTTATTTTATGTAATACGTCTAGTTAGGTAATAGGTTAGGTACCTACGTTTTTGAATTTTTGATTATACCTACTTCTAACTAGGACAGGTGGATAGGTAGGTAGGTACAGAGAAGTACATAGGTAGGTGCATAGGGTAAGTAACTAGGGTAGGTACCTAGGATAGGTAGTATGTACCCATACATAGGGTCGATCGACATCCATCGATGTCGACTGAAACCATGCATAATGCCTCGACAGTATGGATTCACCTCGTCGATCCACATCAATCGACGGCCGTGTCCGTCGACTATATGTGTGGACACTGGACATAGATCTCTCTAGGCTATTTTTGTTCATTGTACATAATATGTATTATTTTTAGGTACACGCCCATTATTAGATATTTATACCAATTTCCTTGGCGCAATATCATACGTGTATCTATTAGTAACAATGCCCGGATTGCCCAGAATTCGTCCCAGGAAACAATTATTCCCAATTCCCAGAACTGAAAAGTCGTCCACAGCAAAACTCGTTGAAATCATAACACAAATCATCAATCACACGAAACACTGGAAAAGCAATTTGATAAGCATGATATTGCTTTACATCACAATGAAATGAGTAATATTGAAGAAACAACTGAAAAGAGACGGAGCGCTCCGAGCCAAAACTCGTTGAAATCATAACCCAAATCATCAATCACACGAAACACTGGAAAAGCAATTTGATAAGCATGATATTGCTTTACATCACTATGAAATGAGTAATATTGAAGAAACAACTGAAAAGAGACGGAGCGCTCCGAGCGGAAGTGAGAAATGAAATTGAAAAACAAAACCATGCGGAACATACAGGGTGTGCAAATTATGTGTGGCCCATCGGAAACTACTTTATCCTTAGTATCTGTTTTTGCCCAATAAGATATCTGAATCGCTGATTGTAAAAAGGGGATTAGTCCAAAAGAAATTATGGGTTCGAAACTAGACAAATCAACTGTCGGTATCTACAGTCTTTGAAGCTGATTTTAGGGATTTATTTTCAATGGGTCAGATAGATGTGGAACATCCTGTACAAAAATAATAATATAACAAAGAAAGGAAAAAATGTACCTAATAAACGGAATACGACAGACCATGTAGTCATACCAAATGATTCATGAAAAATATTGTGACTTTCCCCAGAGCTCTGAGTCAGAATCAAGAAGCAATTGTGAATACATTGGCCATGCCATTAGTAGGATGCTATATGCCCAGGTAAACTTGAGCCTCATGATGATAACATTGATAATACAACTAGCGATGCTCTAACAACTAGCAATGCCCTAACGCCCAGGTAAACTTGAGCCTCATGATGATAACATTGATAATACAACTAGCGATGCTCTAACAACTAGCAATGCCCTAACACACACACATGCTGTCATATGCATAACACACATGGAAATTGTTGCGTCAGTGCATGGTTAGTGCTACGTAACATTGTCATTATCATTACTGTCATTAGTAGAGGCAGTACTCATACTGATAAACTACTAAACTAGGACAACTAGGTGGAAATTGAACAGACGAAGTGAGTTGCAAGTTTTGACACTTTGCATTTAGTTTGTTGTTGCGTCAGTGCATGGTTAGTGCTACGTAACATTGTCATTATCATTACTGTCATTAGTAGAGGCAGTACTGAACTACTCATACTGAAAAACTACTTAACTAGGACAACTAGGTGGGAAATTGAACAGACGAAGTGAGTTGCAAGTTTTGACACTTTGCTTTTTAGCCCGTCCTTCCTTTATTATTACGATAATAAAAAATTAAAAGGTATAGTAGACGGGCTATTGTATTCGCTTTCGTGTCTGTCTGTTCCCATAGAAGGACTTATCCAAACCTGGTCGACCTATACTCGTATATCAAATTAAAGGTCTTTTTACCAGGAACACGAAAGTGGTGGGGCGAATTTTGTCCAGAGAACCAAAAAGGCAAAAAAAAAAAAAATGTTTTTCGGGGATTTTTTTTATCACATTTTCTCACACAAATGAGCTCTGATCTTGAAATTTGTCGCGACGACCTATGAACTCAAAGCGAGAAAGTTTTAGATAACACTTCAGTCGTTAATTTAAGACCGGTTTTAGCGTCACTCATGTTAAGCTACGCTGAGCAAGGCAAGTAAATGGATGGGTGACTTGAACATTATATTGGGAATAAAGGGAGAACGGGCTCTAGTCTTGATTTTAAATCATTACATGAAAGTAAAATCAAGTTCGCGACGACCTATGAACTCAAAGCGAGAAAATTTTAGATAACACTTCAGTCGTTAATTTAAGACCGGTTTTAGCGTCCCCTATGTTAAGCTACGCTGAGCAAGGCCAATAAAAGGATGGGTTGACTTAAAGGAATAAAGGGAGAACGGGCTCTAGTCTTGATTTTAAATCATTACAAGGTAAGTAAAATCAATAATAATAACATTATATTGGGAATAAAGGGAGAACGGGCTCTAGTCTTGATTTTAAATCATTACATGAAAGTAAAATCACCATTATTTTCCTCATGCGATGGCTTATTCTCCAAATTGAGATGTCTTCGATCCAAATACTTGACTTTGAAATTGAAATTCATAAAGGGTTCACACCAAGACAGAGAAGCATGGAGTAGAATTACCAAACAATCCTTGGATTGAGAATTTGAGATGATAGATAGACCCTTTTATAAGGAAAAAGAAGGCTGAAATATAGCATAGTTTTTGCTTGTTTTGGAGACATAAATAGCATCCTTTTTTCTATACGTAGGTATTTGCGGAGCATGAGGTTGAATTCCATCTCGACCTCGTGTGGTGAAATAGATTTCCATTCGGTGTTTACAATTCAATAGAGATACGCTGGAGAGGGGAACGTCGGGGTTTTTATTTTCCTTTTTCCTCATTAGGAGTAAAAGCTTTCTTTCTGTCGACTGGATAGGTCAATCTGAAGTGCCAGGAGTGGAGCAAGGAGACGGAGTGGGGAGCGTTGTAAAACTAGGAGTGTAGGACGAGAGAAGTGGAAGAGAGTTCGGAGGAGAGAAATTAAGGAGTGGAGAGACGTGTGAGGTCAAGATTGGTCAGACTTGTCCATTAAGCTATCCCTGGTTTTGTCCCAGGTGGGGGACTAAATTATCGTGTCCCTCTCCCTTTTCCCACAGTTTTCCCAGCTACGGATTTTTACTTTCTATTTATTATAGGTTTGGAGGGAAAATTCCCAAAGCTTTTCATATTATAGGTTTGAAGAGAAAAAGAATTCCCACAGCTCACTATTTTGGAATTGTTTTCAAGGTGGGGTGAGTAACCTTTTGTTTTGATATTTTGTTTTCGCCGGAGTTGGTCCGCGCAGGCGGCGCAGGTGTAGGTCAGGCCTCTCTAGCGACTGAATCACTGAATGTGTGTGGCGGGCCTTACCTTCATTTATACCAAGTACCAACCTCTAGTAATTGATTTCTCTTCTTGTGTCAATATTTGAACTTTTGTTCTCTATGTGTTGGAGTGGTTGCCCTTTTTCCGGCACCTTTGCGTACTTTCCTGGGTCTAAATTTCACAGTTAACAGTCCTGCCACCCCCAGTGTCTATCTATGGAGTTGTGCAAAATCTGAAGATTTCAATTATCACCAGCAAAGGAGGACAGAAGTTTGTATTCTCAATAGGTCACACCGTCACACATCCCGGTATGGTCAACAAGTGGGAGCACAATACAGAGTACAGGCAACAACAGAACGTCAACAATAAGGAAATTATCATTCGTCTTGAGTAATTGACTTGATTATGAGGCTGACATTTGAAGTGATTATCTTTTATTATCTCCTACAATACATAGACACTTACACAGTCATATACACTGTTATTACATAGAGGGACAACTACATGTACACTGTATACCATTTGTCATGGAAGTTCAAATGACAGCCGGCCAAACAATCAGTGACTTGCGATTTTCTCCTGATGTCAGACATACAATATGCAAACTGTCAAACTGTTTTGACTTAGCGGAGCGGAGCGCTGCTGCGCTCCTTAATAACGATCGGTGCTGAGGGGACGTTCCAGCTTTTAATGGTGCGTCTACAACTCGTTGCGATTCCTGATATCAGACTAATCAGACATATGCAAATAAAGAAGGGGGCTGAGGGGACTTTCTTGCTTGGGGGCTTTTAAAGGTACGTCTACACTATACACTGAGGAGCTTTTAAAGGTATTCGTCTTGAGTAATTGACTTGATTATGAGGCTGACATTTGAAGTGATTAGCTTTTATTATCTCCTACAATACATAGACACTTACACAGTCATATACACTGTTAATACATAGAGGGACAACTACATGTTCACTGTATACCATTTGTCATGGAAGTTCAAATGACAGCCGGCCAAACAATCAGTGACTTGCATGCGATTTTCTCCTGATGTCAGACATACAATATGCAAACTGTCAAACTGTTTTGACTTAGCGGAGCGCTGCTGCGCTCCTTATAACGATCGGTGCTGAGGGGACGTTCCAGCTTTTAAAGGTGCGTCTACAACTCGTTGCGATTCCTGATATCAAACTAATCAGACATATGCAAATAAAGAAGGGGGCTGAGAGGACTTTCTTGCTTTTAAAGGTACGTCTACACTATACCGACGTCGATCGACATCGACTGGAACCCTTGTAAGGTAGATCAAAGGATTTTGCTGGAATTAATTGAAGGTTTTTCGCGTGGACTGTGGACATTTTTTCAGGCGATATCTATCGATTTGACTTAGGGAGCGCTGCTGCGCTCCCTAATAACGATCGGTGCTGAGGGGACGTTCCAGCTTTTAAAGGTGCGTCTGCAACTCGTTGCGATTCCTGATATCAGACTAATCAGACATATGCAAATAAAGAAAGGGGCTGAGAGGACTTTCTTGCTTTAAAAGGTACGTCTACACTATACCGACGTCGATCGACATCGACTGGAACCCTTGTAAGGTAGATCAAAGGATTTTCAAATTTTGCTGGAATTAATTGAAGGTTTTTCGTGTGGACTGTGGACATTTTTTCAGGTGATATCTATCGACCCATGGTGTAGTCCTGTGGACGCAGCTTAATACTGGGTCCACACTGGTGCAACGCAACGTGTTCTGCAACTTGTAACGTAAAAAAGGAATTAACGCAGCTTAATACTGGGTCCACACTGGTGCAACGCAACGTGTTCTGCAACTTGTAACGTATGTTAAAACACATCAAATTTTCTCTGCAAATCACTCAACAAATGCTCGTAATCGTGAATTTGGATTGACATTAGCTATTAGCATACATCATCCATCATTCCATCAGCCATACAACACCACTACTCCCCTCATCTAGATTTGGCTGATGACACTGATTACTTGATGACCCATTGATATACTCATACATATGTAATACATAATATCATGTAGTAAAAAAATGTGTCAAAAACTCATAATCGTTGCATAACATATCCATATCCCCAATCGCCATTAAATGTATTTGGGCTGTTAGGGTAAAAAGTGTATTTACTTATGAGTTAAAGTGTCTGAAAAGCCAAAAAGGCCCTTAAAAACTCCTTTTACGAAGGCAAGACATTCTCGTCCCTTGACATTTGGATGTCGGTACGTTCTATGGTGTATGCCCCTCTTTTGCCCACCGCTTTCAATAGTCTAACCTAACCACAACTAATGGCACAGTGTCCGAGTTTCAACCTTTTCAAAATGATGGATTTTGAAAATATGGAAATTGTGGTGTTAGCAAATTCTAGTTTTCGTGTGATTAATCAGTTTACTCGGAAATTTGATTCGGTAGCATGATGGTAAAGAGAGCGGGTTCGATTCCAAGTAAGACAAGTTGATTTTGGTGGAATGTTGGATTTTTGGTAGATAAAAAAAAGTTATACGTGTTTTGGACGTATGTCATACAATGTACCAATGTAGACACCATACAAAATATTCAAACTAAGTGGCGAGATGGGATTATAGCCTAAGATATTCTCTTCCAGCCAACCCATAGACTCTGATTAGACCTCATCTAGCAATTGCATTTCACCTACCACCCTATATTCAAGTCTTTCCAGGCAAAAACTGAGCTCTAAAAGATTACCTTCAGAGGCTTGAAGCATTACCTTATGCTCCCAGCAGAAAAGATTTCTCTATACAGATTTCATGACATGACTTGGACTCGAACCACCAACCTCCAGATCCAAAGTCCAACGCGTTAACAACTGCACCACTGAGGTTGGTTGTTGCAACTTGTAACGTATGTTAAAACACATCAAATTTTCTCTGCAAATCACTTAACAAATGCTCGTATTCGTAAATTCGGATTGACATTAGCTATTAGCATACATCCATCATTCCATCAGCCATACAACACCATCTAGATACTACCCTCATCTAGATTTGGCTGATGACAGTGATTACTTGATGACCCATTGATATACTCATACATATGTAATACATAATATCATGTAGGTAGATTACAAAGTAAAACTGATGACAGTGATTACTTGATGACCCATTGATATACTCATACATATGTAATACATAATATCATGTAGGTAGATTACAAAGTAAAAAAAAATGTGTCAAAAACTCATAATCGTTGCATAACATATCCATATCCCCAATCGCCATTAAATGTATTTGGGCAGTTAAGGTTCGTGTTGACCCATTAAAAAGTATATTTATACTTATGAGTTAAAGTGTCTGAAAAGCCAAAAAGGCCCTTAAAAATTCCTTTTACGAAGGCAAGACATTCTTGTCCCTTGACATTGGGATGTCCGTACGTTCTATGGTGTATGCCCCTCTTTTGCCCACCGCTTTCAATAGTCTAACCACAACTAATGGCAGAGTGTCCGAGTTTCAACCTTTTCAAAATGATGGATTTTGAAAATATGGAACTTGTGGTGTTAGCAAATTCTACATTTCGTGTGATTAATCAGTTTACTCGGAAATTTGGTTCGGTAGCATGATGGTAAAGAGAGCGGGATCGATTCCAAGTAAGACAAGTTGATTTTGGTGGAATGTTGGATTTTTGGTAGATAAAAAAAGTTATACGTGTTTTGGACGTATGTCAAACAATGTACCAATGTAGACACCATACAAAATATTCCAACTGAGAGATGGGATTATAGCCATGGCGAGATGGGATTATAGCCTAAGATATTCTCTTCCATCCAACCCATAGACTCTGATTAGACCTCATCTAGCAATTGCATTTCACCTATCACCCTATATTCAAGTCTTTCCAGCTAAAAACAGAGCTCTAAAAGATTACCTTCAGAGGCTTGAAGCATTACCTTATGCTCCCAGCAGAATTTCTCTATACACGAGTGCAACGTTGCAAAATCAGCGATTTGCGATAGTAAGAGATTCAGCACTCTATTCTGACCTTACTCTTTGCCACCAGATAATAGATACATATGATATGTACGTTGATAATCCGATAACGCACTCGGAGTTCTTACCTCGGGAAAGTTATTGCAATGATGATCCGCCTTACTCATCATGGTATCAAATATCAAAACCTGCCATCAGCAGATTCTCATGAAATATACAAAAAAAGATCATGGATATACTGATATACAATGCTAAGCAGAAATTATAAACAAAATCCTTGCGAAACTTTGTCTAGATGAGGATGATTTCATCGTTAACCCACTGTGTCTCGTAATGGTCACGGATAGTCACTGTGGAATCTGAGCGACCTGAGCGTACGGCATCGGCATTGCGAAATTCTAGCAAGCATTAGTATCGAAATAACTCCAAACTCGAAAGGCAAATCGTTCCTCAAAGGATGTAAAAGATGACCTTTCTACCTCGACGCCTACGAGTATTGTGTATTCCAATAATACAGACCGGACGAACGTAGTGCTGTGAGAAGCGAAAGCATAATTATGTTAGAGCGGTCTCTTCTTGATCCATTGTGTCTTGTGTGCCGCGTCCATTTTTGTTTAAACGAAAGCATAAGTAGAGACTAGAGAGAGGTCTTTTTAAGAGGTTTAATGAGGGAACAGTAACAACAGAGGTCCTATCATCTAAATGTCGAAGGAGGACAGGATAAGAGAAAGAAAGTAGTACCGAGAAGGAATTTTATCTGTTTAGGATAAAGTTCGCCCCGAGCGGGAATCGACCGGCGACCGAGCGCCTTCAAAGCAGACGTTCTACTTTCCAAGCTGACTACTGACTAGCCTGGCTGTAGAAAGCTTTGTACACATAAATTGTGGGGCAGTCATCTGGGGCGCTGCACGAAAAACTTGTAAAAAATAGTCAACCAAATCGCGCCGAAAATATGGAAGTTCCGGAAGGACACGCAGACACCTAGTATATGAAAATCGGACCAAGCTTGATTGAGTCATGACTAATGACTCAATTGAGCAAACAAGCAACTCACTCCTTGCGCCTTACGTGCACCAATCTCCTGAAACCTGTATGCATCTTGATGCATAGAGCATCTTATTGATAAAAATGGCTGCATAAGGAGAATAGTGTCTTCAATGTTATCTCGTTCTGACATCTTTGAACTGGAGAACCCTTAGACTATCACCTTCTATTGACTCGTATGTAAAATAGAGACGCTCCATGTGTAAAGCCCGGGGCACACGCTACAACATGTCACATGTTACCTGAAGGCCCGATCCCACTTGTCGTGAGTTTCATCCGATTTTTTCAGGATGTCCTGTAGGTAATTTAAATGAGAGTGCGAAAAACAAACAGAAAACATGTAAACAACATGACTTTGACTTCTTCACATATATCTATTTGTCTACAAAAATAGACACGGTAGTTAAGTGTGTTTGTGGGACTAGGATAACTTTATAGACTTTGCGGACTTTCAATATAATGTCGGCGGTCTTTGTACCTGTAGGAAGTCCTCGTTATGTAGGTATTGCAATCAAATCACTTCCATATTGGTAAACTTACATCTTTCATCATAGAGTTTGTCTTGTGGGTGATTCAGTATTGGCAGTAAAGCTCCTTCTAGTATCTAGTCCTTCTACCGGCTCTACCTCTGCAATTCCACAACTCTGACATAACTCTGCATTATTTTCAATATGTTATGTTTATTTTGACAAGTTCAACGTGCCATTTCATTAGGACCACATGGTAGTTGTTGGTTCCTTCCCACCTTTCGGTCGTTCATCAGTCTCGTCATATCGTTTCTTACTTTGAGAACCACAGCTTAGGACCACATGGTAGTTGTTGGTTCCTTCCCACCTTTCGGTCGTTCATCAGTCTCGTCATATCGTTACTTACTTTGAGAACCACAGCTTAACTCAATACACAAAAAGCCCAATCTGAGGCTTAGGTGTAGGGGCTAGACAGCCCTAAAGGGTGGGTTAAGCTTCTACGAATCCGCTTTGGGAACCTCTACATTTCCTACGCCACTGATGTCTAGTACTCCAGTAAGTACTGTTTACACAGTTGGATGTGCTACATTCACATTTTAATGACTGATGATGTAACCTCAACCTTGACAATGTATTAGAAATAATTGACGTTGACGCTCGCAACGCAGTACGCCGTGATGCACAGCACGAACATGCAGGCAAAAAATTAATTTGCGAAACATTATTAGAACAAACGCGAGAGTGGTTGGTTTTCCATTATTTTCCTCATGCGATGGCTTATTCTCCAAATTGAGATGTCTTCGATCCAAATACTTGACTTTGAAATTGAAATTCATAAAGGCTTCACACCAAGACAGAGAAGCATGGGGTAGAATTGCCAAACAATCCTTGGATTGAGAATTTGAGATGATAGATAGACCCTTTTATAAGGAAAAAGAAGGCTGCATATACCTACCTTCGGTATAACTCGAAAGTAAAGTTGCAATAAAAAGAAAGAATGCAAATCACCGTAGTATAAATATCCATTATAGAAAAATCCATTATTTTCCTCATGCGATGGCTTATTCTCCAAATTGAGATGTCTTCGATCCAAATACTTGACTTTGAAATTGAAATTCATAAAGAGTTCACACCAAGACAGAGAAGCATGGAGTAGAATTGCCAAACAATCCTTGGATTGAGAATTTGAGATGATAGATAGACCCTTTTATAAGGAAAAAGAAGGCTGCATAATGCATATACCTACCTTCGGTATAACTCGAAAGTAAAGTTGCAATAAAAAGAAAGAATGCAAATCACCGGAGTATAAATACCCATTATGGTAAACAACAGTGTCAGTAACATCAACACGTAGACTCCTCACGTTTTTCTTTGGAGAAATATAGCATAGTTTTTGCTTGTTTTGGAGACATAAAGAGCATCCTTTTTTCTATACGTAAGTATTTGCGGAGCATGAAGTTGAATTCCATCTCGACCTCGTGCGGTGAAATAGATTTCCATTCTGTGTTTACAATTCAATAGAGATACGCTGGAGAGGGGAACGTCGGGGTTTTTATTTTTCTTTTTCCTCATTAGGAGTAAAAGCTTTCTTTCTGTCGACTGGACAGGTCAATCTGAAGTGCCAGGAGTGGAGCTAGGAGACGGAGTGGGGAGCGTTGTAAAACTAGGAGTCTAGGACGAGAGAAGTGGAAGAGAGTTCGGAGGGGAGAAATTAAGGAGTGGAGAGACGTGGGAGGTCAAGATTGGTCACACTTGTCCATTAAGCTGTCCCTGGTTTTGTCCCAGGTGGGGGACTAAATTATCGTGTCCCTCTCCCTTTTCCCACAACACTAAATGGAACTAGAAATCGAGTGATATTCAAGACTTTTCCAAGATTTTTTTCCCACCTCTATAGCTAAGGGCCAGTCTAGTATACCTATGTAAATTGAAGATAATAGTTTACATAAAAAAAGGGGGTGGGCAATGAGTATAGGTAATACCTAAAGGTGAATTACGCATCTCGAAAATGATAATAGTTGCAGATACAAAACAACATGTTGACTACGGATTTTTACTTTCTATTTATTATAGGTTTGGAGGGAAAATTCCCAAAGCTTTTCATATTATAGGTTTGAAGAGAAAAAGAATTTCCACAGTTCACTATTTTGGAATTGTTTTCAAGGTGGGGTGAATAACCTTTTGTTTTGATATTTTGTTTTCGCCGGAGTTGGTCCGCGCAGGCGGCGCAGGTGTAGGTCAGGCCTCTCTAGCGACTGAATCACTGAATGTGTGTGGCGGGCCTTACCTTCATTTATACCAAGAACATGTTGTTGATACCTAATAAGAACATGTAGGCTGCAATCTAATCTACATCTCAAAGATACACCTACATAGCTGCCTAATTGTATGTTATTTGGAAGAGACTGTTCATGTACCTAATTGCAGGACTGATTGAATACTTACTAAGAAGAGTAGAAACCAAGCTACCAAGTAGTGAACATTGCGTAATCGTGCATCTCGGAGTTTGTTTCTTATTCCTATCAGTGATAAAGCAAGGAAAAACAAAATTCCCCCCATATCGTATGCTGAGGAATTCAAGCAATCTCAAATTGGTCACACTAAATGACTACTCTACACAGCAGTACATGGAACGTGCACTTCAGGTATGTTATTTGGAAGAGACTGTTCATGTACCTAATTGCAGGACTGATTGAATACTTACTAAGAAGAGTAGAAACCAAGCTACCAAGTTTAGTAGTGAATATTGCGTAATCGTGCATCTCGATCTCGGAGTTTGTTTCTTATTCCTATCAGTGATAAAGCAAGAAAAACAAATTCCCCCCATATCGTATGCTGAGGAATTCAAGCAATCTCAAATTGGTCACACTATGTAAATTGTTTTCTTGGAAATATATTTCTAACATACAATACAAAGTACACATACAGGGTGTTTAAAATATTATGGGAACACCCATGACCAGCAAATTGTATTTTTTTTATTTTTTTTTTTTTTTTAAGAGGTTTGACAGAGGGAACTGTAACTGCTATGGTCTTGAAATCGAAGAGAGAAGGAAGACAGGACAGGAGAAAGCCAGCCGTTCCGAGAACGAACATTATCCCATCAGGATAAAATCCGGCCCGGGCGGGAATCGAACCCGCGGCCTAGCGCTTACAAGGCAGACGCACTACCAACTAAGCTAACTAGGTTGGCTTCGTAAATCTTTAATTCTTTATTTTATAGATAGTTTTTGCAACCAAAATTAGCGTCCCGTTAATTGAACTCTTTAAAGTTATTTGACAGAAACTCGTTTCTGTTCATCTGCAGAATGGCCTTTACGTCAAATAACGTTAAGTCGCTATTATAGAATTCTGCTACCCAAAGAGTCCAAAGACTAATGCGTGTCTGTTTATGAGAGTTGGTCACACCTTTTAACAAAGCACCACTTAAATCTAGCTTTCATAAGATCTTGTTCTTGACTAATAATTCCAGCACGAAAGAAGTTAAATTGAATCTCAAAAAATGTCCAATTTGATTTTATGGTTCCATCTTTCGTTAACTTAATTCTAATTTGGTTTTTATCTCTTGTTCTGTTGCAGGTAATGATTCGATGTTTTGCCTTCGTATCGATTGTAGACTGATTTCTGGTCTAGAATTTCGGTCGGATTGTGATCCAATCTTAACGAACAGTTGGAGTTCTCTGATTGGTTGCGGTGAGATAATTGGTTTTAATCTTGGAACTGATATAGGGTGCCTGTTAGGTTTATTTATCTGATTTCTGATGTTTTTGATAACGTTATTGTTGATGTAGACGCGTTAGACAAGCTCTTAACTTGCTGGTTAATTATTGGAGCGTATTCTTAAAAACACCGGTAGAAAGAAGAGCAACCAACCGTCTGAATCAAGATTTGAGATTTTTTTATTAAAATTTAAAGTTCTCAGCGTGTAATTATTGACGAAAAAATTCTCAAAACTTGATTCGCTAGAAATATGATGCTTTAGATTACAAATTCTACGCTTCACAGCTTGCATTGTTCACTGGAAATCTAATTGGATTAAACATGAAATCGGGCACTCGATGTACAAAGGACAAAGTTACTCAGAAGCAGAAGGAGGAAGGCTTGTTGATTTCATAGAAGAAGGCGTTGGTAGACGAGTTGTGTTCGGGTCACTGGCGTATCCTACGAAAGAGGCTATCTTTACTTTCCTTATCCTATAGGAAGGAAAGTAATGAGATCGGGTGAAATTTTCGATGGTCAGTTCTTTTTATCCATTGTAGGCTGTAAGTCTTCCTTTGTAGACGGAGTAAATCTGAATTTTCCTCGACGAATATTCTTGTAAATTGCAAATTGTAATGACCTTTTCTATCTACTGATAGGTGATAATGGTTAGGTACGTGTAGCATCTGGAGCTCCCTGTCCTTCAGTATATCTGACAAACTCTTAAAACTACGTAGGAATAGGTATCTTGAATTTGCGATCTACAATAGGTAATATGTATGTATAATTATTTGTGGTATACCTATATTTCTATAGAGAAATTCAGTCCATAAACAGAGAAGGCACATGAAGATGACTTTGATCCGTCACCATTTCGACCCTGATGAAATCCGGGTATTCCATGAGACTTCCCGTGGAAAACAAAGTCGGTAAATATGTGTAATATGAGTACCTCCATGTCGAAATTATGCATGAGAACTTTTGCTTTGCAAATTTTCAGAGCTCAGTTCATCACCTGGGGCCATTTTCTTCATCCTGTCTACACCATGCTCAATTTTCATGCTTTGTAGTATTACCAGGGTCATTTCATATCACCCCAAGACACAATAAAAGGTTACAGCTCATTATGGGCTTATGTTTTCAAAGGTTTGCAATGTCCACATTGGAGTCATTGTATAAATTGAGCAGATGAGTTCGAGGGAATGGAGAATTTTAACCTCGGATTAAAGATTCTGATGTTTATAGGGAGAGGTTTCCGAGTTATCTACTATTGTGTCATATTGGTTATTGTTCACTTTCGAAGAAAGATATTGGAATAGCTAGTAAGTCATATTGTCAACAGTGATAACATATTTTCGAAATCCTTAGAATCCAGTGATTTGTCAGTCGTCAACTTGCTCAGGGATCAGTGGTTTCTAGTCTTCTCACATAGCAAGGATCAATGGTTCATGTTTGTAGGGATGGTAACTATATCGGCTTCACTTTGTGTTACCATCCCTAGATTCCCTACATTGTTGATATGTAGCTTCAGAAAATTATCGAGTCTTCGATGCTGCAATGATTCACGTAGGTACGGGCAATGACCGAAGAAGGACAGAATCTTTGCTCAAGTATCTAGGTACACTTTCGAAGAAAGATATTGGAATAGCTAGTAAGTCATCTTGTCAACAGTGATAACATGTTTTCGAAATCCTTAGAATCCAGTGATTTGTCAGTCGTCAACTTGCTCAGGGGTCAGTGGTTTCTAGTCTTCTCACATAGCAAGGATCAATGGTTCATGGTTGATGTTTGTAGGGATGGTAACTATATCGGCTTCACTTTGTGTTACCATCCCTACATTCCCTACATTGTTGACATGTAGCTTCAGAAAATTATCGATGCTGCAATGATTCACGTACGGGCAATGACCGAAGAAGGACAGAATCTTTGCTCAAGTATCTATTTTATGACAATCATTCTGAATTGGTCAAACAAGAAACTTCATCAACACACCAGGATTTGCAGAAATTTTAATGTCGGCCGATTTTGCACAAATGGCTATGAAATTCAATATCTTGAATTCTTGACACAAGATCTCACAGGAGGCGAATTCAGTTTCTCACCGGTTGACCTAACACCTAATGGCGTGAAATATTACCCGATTGAAGTGAATTTATGGATTGAAGTGTATTTATGGATCGAAGTATATTTATGGATCGAAGTGTATTTATGGATCGAAGTATATTTATGGATTAGTCGCGTAGAGGTGTGAGTTGGAAATATCGTGTTCTCGGAACACTATTCGTTGCCAATAGAGTGATAATGAACGGTTCGTGTTGTTCTGGATAGCTGGAAGCCACGACTCTAATAATTGGTCATCGTAGCATCTGTGCCAACTCTGGCATCCAGTTTGACCATGGGTTTTATCATGCTAATTACTTGCCATAATGCCGTCGCCAATGAGAACTTGAGAACTTTATTTCGATGAGATTTCCAAACTCGTCATCTCTTGGTAAAGTGGGAACTGTGGGAACTTGAAGATAGTTTACATAAAAAAAGGGGGTGGGCAATGAGTATAGGTAATACCTAAAGGTGAATTACGCATCTCGAAAATGATAATAGGTGCAGAGACAAAACAACATGTTGTTTAGATTACAAATTCTACGCTTCACAGCTTGCATTGTTCACTGGAAATCTAATTGGATTAAACATGAAATCGGGCACTCGATGTACAATGGACAAAGTTACTGAGAAGCAGAAGGAGAAGGCTTGATGATTTCATAGAAGAAGGCGTTGGTAGACGACTAGACGAGTTGTGTTCGGGTCACTAGCGTATCCTACGAAAGAGGCTATTTTTACTTTCCTTATCCTATAGGAAGGAAAATAATGAGATCGGGTGAAATTTTCGATAGTCAGTTTTTGTTATCCATTGTAGGCTGTAAGTCTTCCATAGACAGAGTAAACCTGAATATTCTTGTATTCTTGTAAATTGCAATGACCTTTTCTATCTACTGATAGGTGATAATGGTTAGGTACGTGTAGCATCTGGAGCTCCCTGTCCTTCAGTATATCTGACTTCATCCTAAGAATCCCTGAATTTTCCTCGACGAATATTCTTGTAAATTGCAATGACCTTTTCTATCTACTGATAGGTGATAATGGTTAGGTACGTGTAGCATCTGGAGCTCCCTGTCCTTCAGTATATCTGACTTCATCCTAAGAAACTCTTAAAACTACGTAGGAATAGGTATCTTGCATTTGCGATCTACAATAGGTAATATGTATAATTATTTGTGGTATACCTATATTTCTATAGAGTAAATTCAGTCCAAAAACCATAAATCCATTCACAAACCTAGTGCAAAATTGCGATTCCTTGAACTTTACAATCACAGTCTGAACAATCATCATGATGATACTAATGGTGATTTGGTGCTTGGTTAGCACAATCTCTGTAGTGTTTACGATCAGTCCAAAAACCATAAATCCATTCACAAACCTAGTGCAAAATTGCGATTCCTTGAACTTTACAATCACAGTCTGAACAATCATCATCATGATACTAATGGTGATTTGGTGCTTGGTTAGCACAATCTGTGTAGTGTTTACGATTACGTATATGTTTCTTAGTATATCTTTAGTTGAACTCAGACATGTTTTTTGGTAACATTAAGTCGATGAGTCAACATTATTTACAATCACAGTCTGAACAATCATCATGATGATACTAATGGTGATTTGGTGCTTGGTTAGCACAATCTCTGTAGTGTTTACGATTACTTATGTTTCTTAGTATATCTTTAGTTGAACTCAGACATGTTTTTTGGTAACATTAAGTCGATGAGTCAACATTGAGGTCTTTATGCGTCATTCTTCCATATCAACTAATCCATGTTCTTTGTCCTTACTGGGTTCAAAGAATGGTCAATGAGTTGTCTTAAATCTAGCTTTCATAAGATCTTGTTCTTGACTAATAATTCCAGCACGAAAGAAGTTAAATTGAATCTCAAAAAATGTCCAATTTATCCTCAATATAATTTGAGAATTTGACCACAATAATAGTGGTAGCCTACTGCTGGAGTAAAGGGACTTTTCAGTCCTATGCGAGCAGTGTAAATAAGCACCATTATTAAATCTAGTTTTCATAAGATCTTGTTCTTGACTAATAATAATTCCAGAACGAAAGAAGTTGAGAATTCGAATCTCAAATTTTATAGTTCCATCTTTCGTTAATTTAATTCTAATTTGGTTTTTATCTCTTGTTCTGTTGCAGGTAATGATTCGATGTTCTGCCTACGTATCGATTGTAGACTGATTTCTGGTCTAGAGTTCGGTCAGATTGTGATCCAATCTTAACGAACAGTTGGAGTCCTCTGATTGGTTGCGGTGAGATAATTGGTTTTAATCTTGGAACTGATATAGGGTGCATGTTCGGTTTATTTATCTGATTTCTGATGTTTTTGATAACGTTATTGTTGATGTAGACGCGTTAGACAAGCTCTTAACCTGCTGGTTAATTATTGGAGCGTAAGTTCGGTCAGATTGTGATCCAATCTTAACGAACAGTTGGAGTCCTCTGATTGGTTGCGGTGAGATAATTGGTTTTAATCTTGGAACTAAGATAGGGTGCCTGTTAGGTTCATTCATCTGATTTCTGATGTTTTTTGATAACGTTATTATTGATGTAGACGCGTTAGACAAGCTTAACCTGCTGGTTAATTATTGGAGCGTTTTCTCAAAAACACCGGTAGAAAGAAGAGCAACCAACCGTCTGAATCAAGATTTGAGATTTTTTATTAAAATTTAAAGTTCTTAGCGTGTAATTACTGTCGAACTTGATCTGCTAGAAATATAACAGAATACTCAAATGGTAATGATAAACTGGATGCTGATGCTGAAAAACAAATACAAACTCGTTGACCAAATGCAAATGCTCTCTGTTTTTTGTCAACCGGTAGAAAGAAGAGCAACCAACCGTCTGAATCAAGATTTGAGATTTTTTATTAAAATTTAAAGTTCTCAGCGTGTAATTATTGACGAAAAAATTCTCAAAACTTGATCCGCTAGAAATATGACAGAATACTCAAATGGTAATGATAAACTGGATGCTGATGCTGGTAACAAATACAAACTCGTCGACCAAATACAAATGCTCTCTGTTTTTTTGTCTCGTGCCGTGCTTTCACCACATCATTATCAGCTCCCATCAGTTACAGTGATCAGTACCTGGTTTAAAACCTGATCCGATTTTAACAGACATACCACTCACACCTGGTACTCTCTGTTATGCCACTTGTAATGCAAGGTGCATCCTAAATCCCCCAGACTAATCAACGAAAAGATCACAAGGCAGGTGTTTGGTTCAGATATTGCTGATCTGCGTATTTAATTTCAATTACAACGGGGCACGTGTTATGAAATGGTGTTGAGAGTCAGACCATGAGGGAATCTGTGATAGAAGCACCTGAGCTCGATTCTGAGATTCTCCTGGTACTCTCTGTTATGCCACTTGTAATGCAAGGTGCATCCTAAATCCCCCAGACTAATCAACGAAAAGATCACAAGGCAGGTGTTCGGTTCAGATATTCCTGATCTGCGTATTTAATGTCAATTACAACGGGGCACGTGTTATGAAATGGTGTTGAGAGTCAGACCATGAGGGATTCTGTGATAGAATCAGCACCCGAGCTCGATTCTGAGATTCGGAGAATTATCTATAGTAAAGTTTTAGCGTTAGGTTAAACGCAAAAAAGGATCATTCACAATTTGAGTTGTAACTAGTGTTATTATAGGGTTAAGTGAAACACAAAAAGGAGCTTTCTTTTTTATTATGGTGGCTTCTGAATAATTACGACTTTTTGACCGCGTTTTTTACAAAGTTAGCTTCGCTTCGCTACTTAGCTACTTCGCTTCGCTACTTAGCTACTTCGCTTTGCTACAAAGCTACAAATTAAATATAGCTCAATCCTGGATCGATCTGGTAAACCCTGCTCCCACGGTATCGCGGAAACCACGTGAAGAGCTCTTAGTAAACAACGAACGGAATCTACAAATCCACTGAGTTCCTGAGGATATGATCCAAGCCAAAATTGCCAAAACCAAATATCATATTGCTCTCACACTTTCCCTATTCAAATTAAAAACAAATTCTCCAGACGTGCCCGGAGATAGGGTTAAGTGAAACACAAAAAGGAGCTTTCTTTTTTATTATGGTGGCTTCTGAATAATTACGACTTTTAGACCGCGTTTTTTACAAAGTTAGCTTCGCTTCGCTACAAAGCTACAAATACGAGTTAGCTTTAACTCTGCATTGAACTGGATATTAAATATAGCTCAATCCTGGATCGATCTGGTAAACTCTGCTCCCGCGGTATCGCGGAAACTACGTGAAGAGCTTTTAGTAAACAACGAACGGAATCTACAAATCCACTGAGTTCCTAAGGATATGATCCAAGCCAAAACCAAATATCATATTGCTCTCACACTTTCCCTATTCAAATTAAAAACAAATTCTCCAGACGTGCCCGGAATTGTTGATGAAGTAAAAAACAACATAAACGTATCTAAATATGTAATATTATTCTAATAATAATGAAAAAAATATTTACAGGCAATAAATTACTTTGTAAAAACAATGGCCCCGAAATGAAGACGAGGGGCTTATCTTGGCAAGTTGTCATCGGGGAAAATATCTACAGAGTGATGCATGTCTCCATTGTATGAATATGACGTCATATAGACTTTACAGACGTTAGACACACATGTGTTCGAGAATACAGGGTGATGAAAAGAAGCGCGGCTCCTGAATATCGGATAGAGAAAACGAGAAGGTAATACTCCGAAACTTGGTTTTGAACTACATAAATATGTGAACACTTTTTTGAAGTTGTTTGATAGAGCGAACCATAAAGATGTGTCCAAACACAGTCGACCGGCCGTCGATCGACGAGGTGAATCTATGTTGTCGAGTCAGTGTGGACGGTTCAGTCGACATCGATCGACCATGTATGGACAGTGGACACACCTTTACAACGGACGTCTTATCGTCCCGAAATCGAAGAGGAAAGGGTGAGAGAATGGAAGGAAGTTCATATAGACTTTACAGACGTTAGACACACATGTGTTCGAGAATACAGGGTGATGAAAAGAAGCGCGGCTCCTGAATATCGGATAGAGGAAACGAGAAAGTAATACTCGGAAACTTGGTTTTGAACTACATAAATATGTGAACACTTTTTCGACGAGGTGAATCTATGTTGTCGAGGCAGTGTGGACGGTTCAGTCGACATCGATCGACGGCCGATCGACCATGTGTGGACAGTGGACACACCTTTGCAACGCACGTCTTATCGTCCCGAAATCGAAGAGGAAAGGACGAGAGAATAGAAGGAAGCCAGCCGTTTAGGAAAGGAACTTTTCTGTTTATTATAAAACTAGTGGTTGACCCGTCCTTTGTACGGGATCAGCGTGGCATAAGAGTCATAACTTTGAGATGCTGCCATTTTGAATCGGGGTGGAATATGACAAATTTAAATAGCCCATGTCACACTCAGTACTCTTCTCAACAACCACAAAAAATTCATCAAAATCGGTCAAGCCGTTTTTTCGTGAAAAGAGGACAACAAAAGGTCCATCAGCGTAACAGCGCCGTAACAGACACATACATGTACATGTTTCTGTGTATGCAATATGCAACAATTTAGTCGAATTTCGCGTTATTTCCATAGTATAACTTCTCGCTGTTTCTTATTTTCAAAAAATGTTATATCTTTTTCTACGTTTCTATTGAAAGTTAAAAAGGTTCTCTAATTTTATTTATTAAAGAGATGGTCAATTTTATTTAGCTAAATTCCCTGTAGGGATGATTCATTTTTCGGGAAAGTCACAACTTTGGGTCGGGGTTGTGTTTTTTTGAGTCACTAGTCACTAGCTTTTTTTTTTTTTAAAAAAAAAAAAAAAAAAAAAAAAATGTTATATCTTTTTCTACTTTTCCATTGAAAATTAAAAAGGTTCTCTAATTTTATTTATTAAGAAGAAGAAGATTCTTAATCCACATGTTATAAACTCCGGGACCGGGACTCCGGCACTTTCATTCGCACCCTGTATATTGACAGTGACTTTATGTACATGTCATTATGTAGCATACATAGGGTTGACCCGTCCTTTGTACGGGATCAGCGTGGCATAAGAGTCATAACTTTGAGGTGCTGCCATTTTGAATCGGGATGGAATATGACAAATTTAAATAGCCTATGTCACCCTCAGTACTCTTCTCATTAACCACGAAAAATTTCATCAAAATCGGTCAAGCCGTTTTATCGTGAAAAGAGGACAGCAAAAGGTCCATCAGAGCGCCGTAACAGACGGACATACATGTACATGTTTCTGTGTATGCAATATGCAACAATTTAGTCGAATTTCGCGTTATTTTCGTAGTATAACTTCTCGCTGTTTCTTATTTTCAAAAAATGTTATATCTTTTTCTACGTTTCCATTGAAAATTAAAAAGGTTCTCTAATTTTATTTATTAAGAAGAAGAAGATTCTTAATCCACATGTTAAAAACTCCGGGACTCAGGCACTTTCATTCGCATCCTGTATTTTGACAGTGACTTTATGTACATGCCATTATGTAGCATACATAATTACATAACGTATACGACATGCAAATACATAAAACATAAGTGTGCGCTGCCATTGTCTGGGCCTTAGACAAGTGTGTGTATTGTGTGTATTTTGGGAAGGTTTAATTTCCTTTTCATTGGCGAGCTATTGTTTGTCGAATATATCAGAGCCGGATATCGATT
Organism: Diaphorina citri; assembly: GCF_000475195.1. NCBI lineage: Eukaryota > Metazoa > Arthropoda > Insecta > Hemiptera > Psyllidae > Diaphorina > Diaphorina citri. The sequence goes on along the minus strand of NW_007379142.1, from coordinate 29,466 downwards.
GGTCTTAGCCGTTGGATTTCTACTCCGGGAGACCGGGGGTCGACTCCCAGCATTAACAAAAAATTGACTCATGGCAAAAAATGGAACCAGAGGAAAGGCCATTTGTAAGATTAAATTTAGTACCTACCTTGTATTGAATACAATATATCAGAGCCGGATATCGATTAGTCTCAGCCGTTGGATTTCTACTCCGGGAGACCGGGGGTCGAATCCCAGCATTAACAAAAAAATTGACTCATGGCAAAAAATGGAATCAGAGGAAAGGCCATTTGTAAGATTAAATTTAGTACCTACCTTGTATCGAATAGAATATATCAGAGCCGGATATCGATTAGTCTCAGCCGTTGGATTTCTACTCCGGGAGACCGGGGGTCGAATCCCAGCATTAACAAAAAATTGACTCATGGCAAAAAATGGAATCAGAGGAAAGGCCATTTGTAAGATTAAATTTAGTAACTACCTTGTATTGAATACCACCGAAGCCTAAAATTGTGTTTCATTATGATAGAGCTCTTTAGCTTCACTTCTGCTTCTTTTTCTTCGCCTTTTCTTGTGTTCAGCTATAAATAAAATAAGTTCATGATCCCGATGGAAAATAATACATAACGGAAACTAGGGAGTGCAATATACACGCCTAAAGCAAAAGAAAGTCAATACCTACTCGAATAAGGAAAGTGAAAAGAATAAGAACCAGCTGTTGGGAAACTTTACTCTCATTGTAAAAGAATACAGTATCAATAGATCAGCACAGCCTCCAGCCAGATTCAATCTGAAAAGCAACGAGAAAGAGCAGGTAGAAAAAGGCATTTCTGAAGCCATTACTCGAGATTACCTAGAGTTAGAGAAAAGAAAGATGATAAAGGAAGGAAAATCTGTGGGACAAAGAAAGGGAAAGCGGGCGGTATTTTTGTTTTTTAACCGCAAAAAAGAGCAGAAAAGGCTTCGCCTTTTCTTGTGTTCAGCTATAAATAAAATAAGTTCATGATCCCGATGGAAAATAATACATAACGGAAACTAGGGAGTGCAATGTACACGCCTAAAGCAAAAGAAAGTCAATACCTACTCGAATAAGGAAAGTGAAAAGAATAAGAACCAGCTGTTAGGAAACGGTTCATGATCCCGATGGAAAATAATACATAACGGAAACTAGGGAGTGCAATATACACGCCTAAAGCAAAAGAAAGTCAATACCTACTCGAATAAGGAAAGTGAAAAGAATAAGAACCAGCTGTTGGGAAACTGTTCATGATCCCGATGGAAAATAATACATAACGGAAACTAGGGAGTGCAATATACACGCCTAAAGCAAAAGAAAGTCAATACCTACTCAAATAAGGAAAGTGAAAAGAATAAGAACCAGCTGTTCGGAAACCTTACTCTCATTGTAAAAGAATACAGTATCAATAGATCAGCACAGCCTCCAGCCAGATTCAATCTGAAAAGCAACGAGAAAGAGCAGGTAGAAAAAGGCATTTCTGAAGCCATTACTCGAGATTACCTAGAGTTAGAGAAAAGAAAGATGATAAAGGAAGGAAAATCTGGGACAAAGAAAGGGAAAGCGGGCGGTATTTTTGTTTTTTAACCGCAAAAAAGAGCAGAAAAGGCTGAGAACTGAGAACCCTGTGCTATCATTAATCATAATGGCAGATAACAGCATAAAACCTACGCTTCCTTTTGATGCCATCTCAAGTTTCCCATGAAATCTGGAAATGGGAGAGAAAAATGACTGTGTTTTTTGCTCTCCTCCGTTTTCGGGGTTCCTTGAGAGTCAATCAAGTGACTCGGATTTTCACTTCGTCTCCTCCATAGGTGAACAACCTGGAATGTTTGATTTGTGCTTTGCTGTCTTCTTGTATTACCTATGCTTTTTTATCTTTCAAGGACTTGTTGTAGGTATGAGCTGAGACTTTGATATTGGATTTGTGCTTTGCTGTCTTCTTGTATTACCTATGCTTTTTTATCTTTCAAGGACTTGTTGTAGGTATGAGCCTTCGTCTCCTCCATAGGTGAACAACCTGGAATGTTTGATGTTTTGGATTTGTGCTTTGCTGTCTTCTTGTATTACCTATGCTTTTTTTTATCTTTCAAGGACTTGTTGTAGGTATGAGTTGAGACTTTGATATGTTCGTTTTGATCTTCATCTGAGACCTTTTCTCCTACTGAATTGTAAACTACCTGGGTCACAAAGGCTGAGTTACAAATGTAATCTGACGTGTGACTTGCATGCTGCGATATTACTGCCTCATATTTCACCTCATTCACCTGTAGCTCTATAGTACTTTGAGTTAGTTACGTTATTGAATGTAAATGTCAGATTAGTTATTTACAATTTATGGAGGTAAATCTCAGATTAACACTTGTAATTTGTAATGCACCAACGGCAAGGCAAACGATTATCGGGGAGACCACGTAGCTGCTGGATCAACGAGATGAAGAGACTATGCAACAGATGGGGGCTGAACGACTGAGTTGACACAGCATAGAGTTCTTTGGAGGCAAGCAGTCTGGTCGGCACGGGATTCACATATCCCTAATACATCAAGGGAGTGTGTGAATTTGTAAGGTTCGGAAAAACTTAGATCCATCATACTGCCGGAACGTGTGTGAAGCTTCGAAATCTACGTCTCTTAGACGGTCTCAAGACTGCAGTCAGAAGCTTTTTCGCCACATACGTTCTGACAGACCTAGATCTGTAAGACAGCGTGAGAGGCAGGCCTAATTCAAGTCTTCAATGGCCGAACTTACCACTGAGAGTTAACACGGGGTCAAAGGGTTTTATTTGACGTCACCCATTTGATTTACATAGGCTAGTGTTTCTTAATTAAACTCTCGATTAACTGAAAACTCTGGTGAAATCGGCCACTAGAGAACCGGGGTGTCAGGGTCCTTTCCTTTTTTTACATAACGTATACGACATGCAAATACATAAAACATAAGTGTGCGCTGCCATTGTCTGGGCCTTAGACAAGTGTGTGTATTGTGTGTATTTTGGGAAGGTTTAATTTCCTTTTCATTGGCGAGCTATTGTTTGTCGAATATATCAGCTTCGATTTCGGGACGATAAGACCATAGCAGTTACAGTTCCCTCTGCCAAACCTCTTAAAAAAAAAAAAAAAAATACTTTAGGTCTTAATTTTAAAAAAATTACAGGGTATATATACATAGGTACTTACCCATTTCTCAATTAATAAAATTCATTGTAGGTATGTATATGTACACCTATTGGAGCGGTATAACGGTATTCCTCTTTTCCTATGCTACAGTGCTACAGTGCTACCAATAACACAACACTGATAAGGGAAGTGCAGAAACCACTATTTCCTTATCAGCTGTTATCAGTAGACTGTAGAAATTCCTGTTATCAGGAAATTGTTATCAATATAACGGGTCATTTCAAAGGGTAAAAAAGGACCAGACATTTCCGGGAATAACACTCGCTTCGCTTGACCTTTTGAGGGAATACCTTGGTGGTCAGGGAGACAGGGATCACAGTTGAAGTTTGAACTTTGTTTAACCCTTTAGTGCGCAGTGTTGTGATTCTGCAACATTTGGAAAATTGACCTAAAGGGGGTTGAAAGATTGAGACACAAAAACCACTAAATGATGACTATAACACGGTTGATCGTACGTGACATGCTCGTGTGATGAACCTCTTCACAATATTGTTCTCAAGAGAGTCAACAGTTTCAAACGTTTTTGTTTACATAAATGTTATCTGTTTGCGATGTTGCCCTGTTATTAGTGACGCGAACACTGACTAGGCCGAGGCGGTTTCACAGAGGCACCGATTAGAGATCCTTCAAGCACTAAAACCACTAAATGATGACTATAACACGGTTGATCGTACGTGACATGCTCATGTGATGAACCTCTTCACTATATTGTTCTCAAGAGAGTCAGGAGTTTCAAATATTTAATACTGATAAGCCATCACGAACACAAGACGGTTCTAGAGATTCATCCAAATACGGGACAGAAATCTTCTGAGAATCATTGTGTCCAATACAAGAAAGCCGCCATGTGTGGTTTTATATCTTCTCTGACCATTTCACATGATTTTTATTTGTTTCGCAAACTCTTTCTCTTCCACCTACGTTTCCGTTTTCGCTTTTAACGACCGACTGACCTGCAAGAGTTTCACGTATGGCTTCAAGCACTAAAACCACTAAATGATGACTATAACACGGTTGATCGTACGTGACATGCTCATGTGATGAACCTCTTCACTATATTGTTCTCAAGAGAGTCAGGAGTTTCAAATACTAAAACCACTAAATGATGACTATAACACGGTTGATCGTACGTGACATGCTCGTGTGATGAACCTCTTCACAATATTGTTCTCAAGAAAGTCAAGAGTTTCAAATATTTAATATCTACTGATAAGCCATCACGAACACAAGACGGTTCTAGAGATTCGTCCAAATCTTCTGAGAATCATTGTGTCCAATAAAAGAAAGCCATCATGTGTGGTTTTATATCTTCTCTTCTCTGACCATTTCACATGATTTTTATTTGTTTCGCAAAAGAGGGCGCAAACTCTTTCTCTTCCACCTACGTTTCCGTTTTCGCTTTTAACGACCGACTGACCTGCTAGAGTTTCACGTATGGCTTTTTTTTATCTTGTCTCTAATGTTTCTTGTTCTATTTTTCTCCATCACCCAAGCGTGCTCCCTGTGTGTCGAAATTGTCGCATTGTATGTAATTATGCTTCATATATCAGCGGAGTACTGTTGGTTTTGTTTCTAATATGTTCGCTATCCATTGTGTGTACCTTTGTATGTCCCCCTCGTATTATATCATCAGTCATTACTGCCTGTGTTTCTCGCGGTATTTCCATTTATAATTCCACAATTTTTTTTGTTTAGTTTCCATCAAGTTTAGTTTTCTGTTTCTCTCCCACGCAGCACACTGTTGTGTTTCCACCGTTTTATTCTCTCATTAAACTGGGTGTGGCAGTAATGACATTCTCTTCTGCCATCATTTCATCCATATCCTGACCCACTTCGGTCAGGTAGTTTGCAGAATTTGGGAGACTCTTCTGTTATTGTCCATCTCTTTTCACATACCCAAACCTGGGTGTGGCAGTGGTGACATTCTCTTCTGCCATCATTTCATCCATATCCTGACCCACTTCGGTCAGGTAGTTTGCAGAATTTGGGATACTCTTGTGTTATTGTCCATCTCTTTTCACATACCCAAATAGTCCGCTTGAGGCTTAGGTGCAAACAGCCCTAAAGGATGGGTTAAGGTTCTACGAATCTATCGTCCATCCCTTGTGAAGTCTCGCTTACACTACTGTTGAATACTCCTTACTTATCCTTTCCTTATCCGTACTTACTTTCTTATTTACTCCTTCAACATGCATTGCATGGTCTGCGTTGAATTATGGAGTGTAATTTTCACGGAATCCATCATATTGGTAACCGTTATCCTTCCCTTATCCGTACTTACTTTCTTATTTACTCCTTCAGCATGCATTGCATGGTCTGCGTTGAATTATGGAGTGTAATTTTCACGGAATCCATCATATTGGTAACCACATCACTTCCATCTCCAGTCTTGATGTAAAATGCACGCTCAAGTGCTTGATCGTAAATTTTAATCCCCGTCAAGTTACTCCTCATGTGTATGTTCATTTTAGCATCGCGCTATACATATATCCTGGGAAATGCAAAAGTCGGATATGTTCCATAATCCGATCAGATGTCAGACTGCCACAACATCCGCTCGTGAAATATTGATGGAGATGGAGCTCTACATGAAAACATTATACGCGCCACAACATCCGCTCGTGAAATATTGATGGAGATGGAGCTCTACATGAAAACATTATACGCTGTTAGTCGCTCCATATCAAGTATGGTAGTATGGAACTTGCTCCCGATATCATGCCCCCACGGGTCAGTGAAAATATGCAACGTGCAGTATGACCTGTGTGCGAAATATATATGGAATTGTGGAACGCGTTTCCTGCTATAGTCTCCTGTAAATACCTACATATGTGTACATATTGGAACTTGCTCCCGATATCATGCCCCCACGGGTCAGTGAAAATATGCAACGTGCAGTATGACCTGTGTGCGAAATATATGGAATTGTGGAACGCGTTTCCTGCTATAGTCTCCTGTAAATACCTACATATATGTACATATAACAACCATGTGTACCTGTACAGACTACGCCAGTGGAATATTTTATATTCATATCCAAGGGGTCAGAAAAAGTTGGACGTTCAACGTTCAACTTTTGCAGAACGATATGAAAAGTTTGCTACAAAACATTTTATTAGGGTATCAACAAAGTTGGACGTTCAACGTTCAACTTTTGCAGAACGATATGAAAAGTTTGCTACAAAACATTTTATTAGGGTATCAACGTGGGTTTTTTTCCACCGTTTTCAGAGTGCACAAGTTCTTGTGCAAGTAAAGCACATTTATATGTTTTAACGCATTCGGTCGAGATGAATTTATGTTGTCCAGATGTCGAGGCAGTGTGGACGGTTTCAGTCATCGATCGACGGCCGTCGCGTCGACTATTGAGAGCATATTTATCTAATTATAATTAGATAATTATTACCAGTGGAAAATAAATTTGATGTATTCCTCAGTAAAACAAACTGTAAGTGATCAATAGAATATCCAACAAACAGAGTCAGTGGGTATCAACGTGGGTTTTTTTCCACCGTTCTCAGAGTGCACAAGTTCTTGTGCAAGTAAAGCACAAAAAAGGGACAGGGAAGATTAGAGTTGGGGAGGGAATGGTAAGAGGGAGTGACTTCAGTAGGAGAAAGATTGGAGAGAGGGAACTGTGTACATTAGTCATTCAATATTACCAGTTCTATTTTATCACCCGTATCCTTTATCATTGTCGGTCTCTCCCAATTCAGAACTTACACAGGTTGTCACAAGAACGTCTGTTCTAGTTTTCAACGTTTGGATTGTCGGAATGGATTTTCTTTCAAATTGGAAAAGGTAGATTCACAGTTTCAGGCAGAATTGAAGGTATTGACAGCTTTAGGGAGTTTCTATCTTGTATAACTATCAAGAAGATTGCATCAAGAGGGAGTAACTTCAGTAGGAGTAAGGAGTAGGAGAAAGATTGGAGAGAGGGAACTGTGTACATTAGTCATTCAATATTACCAGTTTTATTTTATCACCCGTCTGTATCCCTTATCATTGTCGTTCTCTCCCAATTCAGAACTTACACAGGTTGTCACAAGAACGTCCGTTCTAGTAAGAGGGAGTAACTTCAGTAGGAGTAAGGAGTAGGAGAAAGATTGGAGAGAGGGAACTGTGTACATTAGTCATTCAATATTACCAGTTCTATGTTATCACCCGTCTGTATCCCTTATCATTGTCGGTCTCTCCCACTTCAGAACTTACACAGGTTGTCACAAGAACGTCCGTTCTAGTTTTCAACGTTTGGATTGTCGGAATGTATTTTCTTTCCAATTGGAAAAGATATAGATTCACAGTTTCAGGCAGAATTGAAGGTATTGACAGCTTTAGGGAGTTTCTATCTTGTATAACTATCAAGTCGATTGCATCACAGGAACTGATAGACTCCCTTGGAATGTTATCTTGTCATTTAGGTGATTGGTGTGACAGGCATTCGTGATATAATGGTGGCATCTGATTGAAATCTGTTAACGTTTGGATTGTCGGAATGTATTTTCTTTCCAATTGGAAAAGGTAGATTCACAGTTTCAGGCAGAATTGAAGGTATTGACAGCTTTCAAGAAGATTGCATTACAGGAACTGATAGACTCCCTTGGAAAGTTATCTTGTCATTTAGGTGATTGGTGTGACAGGCATTCGTGATATAATGGTGGCATCTGATTGAAATCTGTGTTGTATCTTTCATCATCTATCAAATCATCTTAGGTCATTGTCCCAGTTATGTTTTGTAGGTACTAACCTACCTTGTCCTGGAGTCGTAACCTCTCAGGGAAGGCACTTGGTTTTCAGATCTATCAGCTTTGCCTGTTTCTCTTTCCTAGAACTTGCCATCAGAGGTCCAGAAATCCAGAAATTGAAAGGAATTCCGACTGTTACAACCGGTAGCGAGAAGCTATTAACCTAATTATGGGAACTAAGTTTTTGGAGTCCCCAACTCGGAGAGACAAAATATTTCATTTGCCAGCATTATCATCTATCGCAGATAACCGTGGTGTTAGTTTAATGATAAGGATAACTTACTGTTTCAGTCGAGTTTTGTCATTAATGCAATTTATTCCCCGTGCCTCTGAGAGCTCCGTTGACTTATATCTTTCGCCATTGTCATAAATTTGCAGGAAGAGCAAGTGACCTTTTTTTTCTCATGCTGAAATGTAGAATGAATAAATGAGAGGGTTTGGATGTGAATGCACTGGTGTTCTTGTGAAATATGGCGGGGAATTATTTAAGAACTTCAGGGAAGTACTCGTAGCTTCTGCTGACGTCTTGTCCATCTAGATTCCGAATAGTTTGGTTATCGTACTTTTTGTGAAATGTGTAATCGGAACATCTTCATTTTTTCCAATATGTGACATAGTTTTATGATATCCAAGATTTAATATTCCCTGATATGTGGTGTAATATCTTCCTGTATCCTGTACCCTCTTTTCGTTAAGGCCCCCAATTGCTTGTGCTACAGCTACATTTTTAGGTGAACAATATAGTCTTAAACCAATCCAGCTAATATTTTCAAAATAATATTTAGTGAATTAAACTTATTGTAGTTTGCAGCTCAGCACAAAGAAAGTTCGGGGAACTGTTTCAAATTGTTCTTGCATGTACGCAACTAAATTCGTTGCTTGTGCTACAGCTACATTTTTAGGTGAACAATATAGTCAAAAACCAATCCAGCTAATTTTCTCAAAATAATATTTAGTGAATTAAACTTATTGTAGATTGCAGCTCAGCACAAAGAAAGTTCGGAGAACTGTTTCAAATTGTTCTTTCATGTACGCGGAATTATTTAAGAACTTCAGGGAAGTAGCTTCTGCTGACGTCCTGTCCATCTAGATTCCGAATAGTTTGGTTATCGTACTTTTTGTGAAATGTGTAATCGTAACATCTTCATGTTTTCCAATATGTGACATAGTTTTATGATATCCTAGATTTAATATTCCCTGATATGTGGTGTAATATCTTCCTGTACCCTCTTTTCGTTGCTTGTGCTACAGCTACATTTTTAGGTGAACAATATAATCAAAAACCAATCCAGCTAATATTCTCAAAATAATATTTATTGAATTAAACTTATTGTAGATTGTCATGTACGCAACTAAAGTCGTTTTTAGGCTTCCAAATCCTTCTAAGGAATTCTGGGGATTTGAAAAATGGGCTTATCTCTTCAGAGAAACAAATGGATACTTGAAAATCTCGAGCCACATAGGCATATGCTCTATCTACGATCTCGATTCTCGTCCTAAATGAGCTCATTCCGTTCATTGATTGAGTTGTTTGCATCATCCTGATTTATGATTTCTCATATCGCTTCATTATTTTTATCGCCGTTTCTGATTGGTTCAATTGATGCGATGCCAGAGTTCAATTTAGAAATATTTCGTTATCAGGCATTGATTTTTTCCCCCTGCTTGACTTTTTCCTTCTCGATATCTCAATTCTGCCAGTTTATTATTTAGTTTTTTGTTATTATTATTTTGTTTTTATCTCTGTAAAATTTCAACGTGTAAAACTGCAAGCGTTAGTATGTACATAGTACAATTTTCACAATTTCGTTCATACTGCAAACAGCAAACATACATATTCGTATTTGTTTGTGTTATTTACTCATGGCGCTTTTCATATTTCATTATTTATCAGTTTTGTTTGTATTGATTGAGAGCTTGGTTTTCTGTGTTATCAATCTCGTTATAAACTAGGGTCGGGTGTGTTACCAACTTCCTGTCAATAATTTACAGGGTCTGGGTGATAGACCCTCTAAATTATTGACTAGTAACTTCTTTTACGGCACCTTTCCCCAATTTTGTTTGGGGTCGGCGACCCGCTTGGTTTTCTGTGTTATCAATCTCGTTATAAACTAGGGTCGGGTGTGTTACCAACTTCCTGTCAATAATTTACAGGGTCTGGGTGAGGGTGATAGACCCTCTAAAATTCTAAATTATTGACTAGTAACTTCTTTTACGGCACCTTTCCCCAATTTTGTTTGGGGTCGGCGACCCTACGTGTACGTGTAACGGGTTTGAAATGGTTTTTAGTATCAGAATATTCCATTAAAAACAATAAACAAACCACTTGGACTCATTTTTCGAAGGGTTTTACTACCATTTCTGTTGCGTTGTAGGTATGTTGTATCTTGTATCCCACAGAAGAAAGGGGTTTACGAAACGTTTTAACTATGAGGGATTGTTGTTACACACAAATTTTTATATCCTGATTTTTTCAAAGATTACAGTGGCGTAGCGTGTATGTATGGCGTGTATGGCGGCCATACAACTCAAAAGTTCACTCTAATGCCCATAAATATTAATAGCATGTACTGTGATGGGACTTGGTAGACCTGTGCATGAGCCCTACAACGTCCTACACTTGAATTTAGACCACGCTACGCCACTGTAATTCGACATATGCACCATATTTTCATTTCAAAATAAAGTTACAATTGAAAAAAGTTACAGTTCCGCCTAAGCTGAATTTTTCTTTAGGGATGAACTATTCATTTTGAGTTTTTTGGGTCCTTTGGGCCACTAGAAAACTTATCGAAAGCTTCAGAGTGCAGAGTTGCGGAGTTCTTAATCCTCCCGACTAGAATAGGGTCCCATTTATGGGCATTAGAGTGAACTTTTGAGTTGTATGGCCGCCATACACGCCATACATACACGCTACGCCACTGATAGGGTCCCTAATATGGGGTGCCCCCTAGAATAAGGCCCTGCTGGGGTGCACTCTACCATAGTCTTCATCAGAATTCAGAAGTTCACAAAGCTGTTCTTTCTTTTCCGTTTTCTTGCGACGCCGTGTATTATGATTTAAACTAATGGTTTCCTGTACAGTTCTACACTTTATACTCTTAACCCATGACCAACCTCAGTGGTGCAGTTGTTAACGCGTTGGACTTTGAATCTGGAGGTTGGTTTCCCGGTCACTAAAGACCTTAACAGTTGTAGAGTTGTATAGTGGTGCAGCGGCTAACACGTTAGACTTTAAATCTGGAAGTTGGTGGATCGAGTCCACGTCAAGTCATAAACTGAATCTAGGTGTAATAATCGGGGAACGATATTCGTGGCAACCATTTAAATGTGGTTAGCATAATTAACAATTACAAATTCCTTTCTTAACCCATGAGAGCCAAGACCTACATTAAAGTCACACCAAACTTGACCAAATCCTTCTCTCTTTTTGGCTGATATCTCAGTCGCTCCATGTCAGAGTGCATCGGGGATTTGTCTATTAGTTAGAAAACAAAATTTCCTACTATTTTCACTATTATTTGACATGTTTACTCAGTACCGGTCCGGAGTTGGAAGCTGTTAAATTTTCAGCAAGATCCAACGAAAAAAAAGTTTGTCTCTTATGGGTTAATTCTTATTCTTATTCCTTATTCTTTGTTTTATACTTATACAATGAGTCTCCAGGTCGCTTAATATTGTCAAAGATGTTCCTCATGATAATTATTGTGTGTGCCTGGCTGCTCGGTACGAGTTGGGTCCTAGAACAAAGAGAAAATAAAGGTAGGAATCTGTACCTGTATACCTGCCATCATGTGAGGCCAAAACAACTAATTTAGTAATAATTAATAATTATATGAATTTTCATTCAATAGGTGTACCTAGCGATCAATTTTGATTTTTAGTGCCGAATATAGCCGGAAAACTAGTTATTGTGCCGAATAAAATTGCAAGATCAGACAGTCTGATTGACAGCAATCTCACAGAGCTCTATTATACCGTCTTAATGTGTGTGGAGGGAAAAAGTTTGAAACCCAAGTCTATCCTGCCTCGGTGGCGTAGTGGTCAAGACGCTCGCCTGGTAATCAGGAGGGCGTGGGTTCGATCCCAGCCGAGGTATGGAATTTTATCCTCATTTATTTGAGAATTTGACCACATAATAATAGAGCTCTAAGGGTCAGGTGGTAGAGAACGCCTAAGGCGTTAACCTCGCCTAGTGGTTACCTTCCACTCAAGAGTCTATTATTATTATTCTCCGAAAAATTCCTCCTCCGTTTGTCCTGGCAATGTGAAAGTATTTCTTTCCTTCCATTAACATGAAACATCAAAGTGAGTTCCAACATTCTTGATTCCCCTTGAAGCTACTTAAGCGCAAACACGCAAGGAATGTGAAGCTCTTCAATAACAGCAGAGTCTTGCCCTGTGTCCATTCTATTAGTCACGCACTCTGGTCACCCAGCCCTGGATGACAAGGTTACAACTCCCAACGTCCCAAGTGCATATCCTGGCTGGCGGTGACACTGTAACATAATTATTCTACGCGAATTAATTACTACACTCATTATGGACATTACCGACCTATTAATTAAAACAGTAGAGCATACTCAACCGCCCATGTTATAAGGTTTCCTAGTGGCATTAGTTTCCACTGCCTCCCCTGCTCGTTCGTTGGGTTTGGCACTCTTTTCTTCCCTCCTAGAACATTTCCCATTTGCATGTTTTTGTTTACATAAATGTTATCTGTTTGCGATGTTGCCCTGTTATTAGTGACGCGAACACTGACTAGGCTGAGGCGGTTTCACAGAGGCACCGATTAGAGAATTAGAGATACTTCAAGCACTCAAACCACTAAATGATGACTATAAAACGGTTGATCGTACGTGACATGCTCATATTGTGATGAACCTCTTCACAATATTGTTCTCAAGAGAGTCAAGAGTTTCAAATATTTAATACTGATAAGCCATCACGAACACAAGACGGTTCTAGAGATTCGTCCAAATCTTCTGAGAATCATTGTGTCCAATACAAGAAAGCCATCATGTGTGGTTTTATATCTTCTCTGACCATTTCACATGATTTTTATTTGTTTCGCAAAAGAGGGCGCAAACTCTTTCTCTTCCACCTATGTTTCCGTTTTCGCTTTTAACGACCGACTGACCTGCAAGAGTTTCACGTATGGCTTTTTTTTATCTTGTCTCTAATGTTTCTTGTTCTATTTTTCTCCATCACCCAAGCGTGTTCCCTGTGTGTCGCAATTGTCGCATTGTATGTAATTATGCTTCATATATCAGCGGAGTACTGTTGGTTTTGTTTCTATATGTTCGCTATCCATTGTGTGCACCTTTGTATGTCCCCCTCGTATTATATCATCAGTCATTACTGCCTGTGTTTCTCGCGGTATTTCCATTTATAATTCCACATCTTTTTTGTTTAGTTTCCATCAAGTGTAGTTTTCTGTTTCTCTCCCACGCAGCACACTGTTGTGTTTCCACCGTTTTATTCTCTCATTAAACTGGGTGTGGCAGTAATGACATTCTCTTCTGCCATCATTTCATCCATATCCTGACCCACTTCGGTCAGGTAGTTTGCAGAATTTGGGAGACTCTTCTGTTATTATCTATCTCTTTTCACATACCCAAACAGTCCGCTTGAGGCTTAGGTGCAAACAGCCCTAAAGGATGGGTCAAGGTTCTACGAATCTATCGTCCATCCCTTGTGAAGTCTCCGGTACACTCTTTGTCTAGTATAGTTCTGCAATAGTTTCTGTAAATCTGTTAGCACTCCTCTAAATCTCTTACATACACCGTCTCTATTGTTATCCAGTAAGTTAGGTAGTTTCTTTTGTCCATTATCTTACAATCTATTTTTCCATAAAAACTATGTATAGTACTATAGTGTATAGTTTTGGTTAATATAGATAGGTACTGACTTTTGTCTTGTGATTCGGTCACTATACTTGGCAAAATGTTTGTATGTTTAATTCGATTTGGCATAATTTTCTGCCCTTTTAGTTAGTTTCTTTTGTCCATTATCTTACAATCTATTTTTCCATAAAAACTATGTATAGTACTATAGTGTATAGTTTTGGTTAATATAGGTAGGTACTGGGTACTGACTTTTGTCTTATGATTCGGTCACTATACTTGGCAAAATGTTTGTATGTTTAGGTAGTTGCCATTCGATTTGGCATAATTTTACGCCTTTGCAATTCTTCTGTCCATCTGTTGAGTACTCCTCTTGTCTGTTCTCTTTCAATGACTTTCCTGTTCTCATTTTGGAATTCTCTTACCTGTTCTCTGTGTGTAATCTATGTCTTGATGTTGTTTATTCTACATTTAGATTATCTCTGATCGGAAAAGCCCTTTTCAATTCTTCTGTCCATCTGTTGAGTACTCCTCTTGTCTGTTCTCTTTCAATGACTTTCCTGTTCTCATTTTGGAATTCTCGTATCTGTTCTCTGTGTGTAATCTATGCCTTGATGTTGTTTATTCCACATTTAGATTATCTCTGATCGGAAAGATAGTGTATAGTTTTGGTTAATATAGATAGGTACTGACTTTTGTCTTGTGATTCGGTCACTATACTTGGCAAAATGTTTGTATGTTTAGGTAGTTGGCATTCGATTTGGCATAAATTTACGCCTTTGCAATTGTTCTGTCCATCTGTTGAGTACTCCTCTTCTCTGTTCTATTTCAATGACTTTCCTGTTCTCATTTTGGAATTCTCTTATCTGTTCTTTGTGTGTAATCTATGCCTTGTGTAATCTATGCCTTGTGTGTAATCTATTGTTAATTGCACAGAACAAACCGTTCTCTTGTTTTTCGTTGTGCATTTTATATTTATTGCAGGTATGCTTTTGGAGGTATGGATATAGGTAGGTATTGTTTATCTAGTTCTATTATATTTATTGCAGGTATGCTTTTGGAGGTATGGATATAGGTAGGTATTGTTTATCTAGTTCTATATCTGGGCCCTAGACACTCTAGGCCGATCGGAAAGAAACATTGGATTATTATTGTTCATTACACAGAACAAACCATTCTCTTGTTTTTCGTTGTGCATTTTATATTTATTGCAGGTATGGATATACGAGTAGGTAGGTATTGTTTATCTAGTTCTAGATCTGGGCCCTAGACACTCTAGGGCTTTAGAGTTGTGTAGGTATGCTCATCTGGCAACCTTATAAACCGTGTGGTAGCAACAAACTCTAAAATCTTCGCATTTCGTCCGCATACCCGTTATTTATTCCAGCTAGGGCTTTAGAGTTGTGTAGGTATGCTCATCTGGCAACCTTATAAACCGTGTGGTAGCAACAAACTCTAAAATCATTTATTCGTCCACATACCGGTTGTTTTTTCCACCTAGGGCTTTAGAGTTGTGTAGGTATGCTCATCTGGCAACCTTATAAACCGTGTGGTAGCAACAAACTCTAAAATCATTTATTCGTCCGCATACCGGTTGTTTTTTCCAGTTACCTACCTTGGTTCTTGTTGAGAGTAATCTCTCTAAAATTTCTAATCTAAATCACATTTTGTTTCCAAGCGAGGACATCGAACATTGATGTTCATTATCTTGTAATTAAATTTCATTATCTCTTGATTAAATTTACATACTTGTGCTTGTGTTATCATTCTGTGGTTAGTCAGAGCATTCTTCATATATGATGTGTTTTATTTGTTTGATATGATTGATGTGTATTTTTCAAATTCTTCACGATTAATAGCACACATATGTGCGAGTAACCCACAACCACAATGATTTCGTCTTATTTGGTGACATGAATCTCTTGATTAAATTTACATACTTGTGCTTGTGTTATCATTCTGTGGTTAGTCAGAGCATACTTCATATATGATGTGTTTTATTTGTTTGATATTATTGATGTGTATTTATCAAATTCTTCACGATTAATGGCACACATATGTGCGAGTAACCCACAACCACAATGATTTCGTCTTATTTGGTGACATGAATAACTTAGTGAGCGATGTTCTTATTGTTGTACCAAATACTAAAATTTGCCAAAATTTACATACTTGTGCTTGTGTTATCATTCTGTGGTTAGTCAGAGCATTCTTCATATATGATGTGTTTTATTTGTTTGATATGATTTATGTGTATTTGTCAAATTCTTCACGATTAATGGCACACTGTGCGAGTAACCCACAACCACAATGATTTCGTCTTATTTGGTGACCATGAATAACTTAGTGAGCGATGTTCTTATTGTTGTACCAAATACTGAAATTTGCCTTTCATCGGTTATTTATTTATTTTTATTATTTTTTATATGTTTTAACGCATTCGGTCGAGATGAATTTATGTTGTCCAGATGTCCAGGCAGTCCAGGCAGTGTGGACGGTTTCAGTCATCGATCGGCAGCCGTCGCATCGACTATGTGTGGACACAACTTAAGAGCATATTTATCTAAATAGATAATTACCATAAAATAAATAATGAAGTATTCCTCGGTAAAACATACAGTAAAAGATCAATAGAAGATCCAGCAGACAAAGTCGTTTGGAGACAGGGCATTTAGGTCAAATATACACTAATACGCTATGCGTGACCACGGATGTCAAAGAGACTGGACTCTCTGGAAACCGATGACATCACCTTGGTATAATAGAATCCACATTGTCTTGTCTGGTTGACTGGCCATACACAAAGCTCATGGTTGAGACACTGGTCCCCTAATTCAAGGACTCCGAGTTCAATGAGAAACGGGACTACGGGCATATGTTTTTTATAAGACCATGGGCATAGGTATGTATGTAATAGTTATAAGATTATATGGGCCATAGGACTATGAACACCATTAGATTCTATGACCCATAGATAGACGCCTTGGTCCCCTAATTCAAGGACTCCGAGTTCAATGAGAAACGGGACTACGGGCATATGTTTTTTATAAGACCATGGGCATAGGTATGTATATTATAGTTCTAAGACTATATGGGCCATAGACTATGAACACCAATAGATTCTATGATCCATAGATAGACGCCTATATAATTCAACTCATCTAGACTGGACCCATATTGAAAACATGAAAACACGTGAGAGTCATCATGGAGCTTGAGAGAGATGCCATCGGGTTGAATAACAACAATGCTGATAAGATTGACGATGTGGACGACATAGGAGTGCTGGATCGTCGTGACAAACGTCAAGAATAAGAGTCAAGAAGTGATCAAAGCTTTTAAAAGTAAGAAATGATTTTCAGACTTTCTGTTGAAGTGGTTTTACCACAGCTTTTTCTTTCCTAAATTCATATTCAGAAGTCGGCGTTACATTTGTTTGGTACTAACCTACTTTGTCCTGGAGTCGTAACCTCTCAGGGAAGGCACTTGGTTTTCAGATCTATCAGCTTTGCCTGTTTCTCTTTCCTATGCCATCAGAGGTCCAGAAATCCAGAAATTGAAAGGAATTCCGACTGTTACAACCGGTAGCGAGAAGCTATTAACCTAATTATGGGAACTAAGTTTCTGGAGTCCCCAACTCGGAGAGACAAAATATTTCGAAATATTTCATTTGCCAGCATTATCATCTATCGCAGATAACCGTGGTGTTAGTTTAATGATAAGGATAACTTACTGTTCCAGTCGAGTTTTGTCATTAATGCAATTTATTCCCCGTGCCTCTGAGAGCTCCGTTGACTTATATCTTTCGCCATTGTCGTAAATTTGCAGGAAGAGCAAGTGACCTTTTTTTTCTCATGCTGAAATGGAGAATGAATAAATGAGAGGGTTTGGATGTGAATGCACTGGCGTTCTTGTGAGGTGGCCCCCGAGGTCAATATACGTAGATTGACGGGTATGGATGCTCCAAAAGCATTTGAGGCGCCCTAAATGTGGCCCTGCCGGGCCCCTAAATGCCCGGGGCCTTCCCGCGCCTGTTGCTGTGGGGGTAGGATATATTATGTAAGTCAGTGCATGGGAGCTACCATTTTGTCCTAATAATAAGTGTCCTAGAATTGTACCTATTTGCCTATAAGTGTCCTAGAATTGTACCTAGTCTTGTTTTTATTTCTTTTCTTCTCATTCTTCACTTTCTTCTTCTCCGCTCTTTTTTCACCTCCTCCATATCCTTCTTCTCTTCTCTATTGTAAAAGTATGTATATAGGTCGGTACCCAATTTAGAATTTTCCAAGTACCTATACCCACTTACTAAAGGCCCAAAATACCTTTGTATTTTAACGCATAATTTAATTTCCCCTGTTTCAGGTTGGTACTCATCTAGACCCATTTGCTTGCATTGCCCATTCTACCCAAGCATAACTCTCACGTTTTGAAGAAGTGGCCAGTTCTCCGTCCCAAAGCAACGATGCGATTGGTGTACGAGTCCCTCAGAAGTCTCAGAACGAGGTTAGGAAAAGTTAACTACCACTGCCACCCAATAAGAGTTGAGATTGCCTAAACCTCCCTCTTTTTGGCCTGAACAACTAGAAAGCTAGATACTTCTTTTTGTAAAACTATTTAATACTTCCTGTTCTCTGACTGTGATCCTTTGAAAGATTTATGAACTCATTGTGGGCTTACCTCCTTTATTGTTTGCAGCTAGATACTTCTTTTTGTAAAACTATTTAATACTTCCTGTTCTCTGACTGCGATCCTTTGAAAGATTTATGAACTCATTGTGGGCTCACCTCCTTTATTGTTTGCCAAAGCTAGATACTTCTTTTTGTAAAACTATTTAATACTTCCTGTTCTCTGACTGCGATCCTTTGAAAGATTTATGAACTCATTGTGGGCTTACCTCCTTTATTGTTCGTCAGTATCAAGAAGTCCCAACTTGGGATTTTTCGATACGAATTTTGTCACTTTCATTGTTCTTTTGTCTGTACCTTTTTAATTTCTCTCCAACTTCTTTTTGCGGATGGGCGAGGAATTAGCCGCGGGTCTTCACACCTCATGTTAAAGGCACATGTTACCTCTGAGAATACTTGGAGACTGTTCGAAATTTCGAATATAGTGTTGGAGCATGTCCAGTATTGTCCAGAGCCTACTCAGAGGTAACTTCGTAACTTGTGACTGTAGCATGTAAGGTAGACCTTAGCCTTACGTAACATGTGTCTGTATTACTGTAGCATGAGACTGTAGACATGTACCTTTTTAATTTCTCTCCAACTTCTTTTTGCGGATGGGCGAGGAATTAGCCGCGGGTCTTCACACCTCATGTTAAAGGCACATGCTACCTCTGAGAATACTTGGAGACTGTTCGAATATAGTGTTGGAGCATGTCCAGAGCCTACTCAGAGGTAACTTGTGACTGTAGCATGTAAGGTAGACCTTAGCCTTACGTAACATGTGTCTGTATTACTGTAGCATGAGACTGTAGACATCATGATTTATGTTCACCCAGCTTATTTCAACTGCATGTGAAAGTGCATTACTATTTATTATAACTATAAGTGCATTACTATTTACTATATCGACAGCCATTATCCAAGTTCAAGTATATTTATGTCTCGTAAGAAGCTCTTGGGTTTGAGTTATGGTTATGATAAAGAGTTTTATTTTAGTTTCCACAAACTATTGAAAACACGTGAGAGTCATCATGGAGCTTGAGAGAGATGCCATCGGGTTGAATAACAACAATGCTGATAAGATTGATGATGTGGACAACATAGGAGTGCTGGATCGTCGTGACAAACGTCAAGAATAAGAGTCAAGAAGTGATCAAAGCTTTTAGAAGTAAGAAATGATTTTCAGACTTTCTGTTGAAGTGGTTTTACCACAGCTTTTTCTTTCCTAAATTCACATTCAGAAGTCGGCGTTACATTTGTTTGGCCTACACCTCTATTCTCATCAAACACCTCTTCCCTATATCCTTATAGTGTTGACAATCCCGTCTAAAAATCCAAGATCTCCTTTAGTGCTGCAATCGGTTCAGTCTCTCCCAACATGTTGTGGATTGGATTTTTTTCTGAAACATCTTTTTGGGTGTACTTCTTCAACTTTTTCCTTGTCTACTTCTAAGTTCCTTCTTTTCTACGGCAACTTTTTCTCCCTAAAACCTTTTTCAAATAAAGTTGTACATCTTCTTTCTTAGACCTTCTACCAGTTTGTTCGTTGTGTAGCCGTTATACATGTGTTGTACTTGTACAGTTCTTCACATTTCTCTCGGCACGGTCTCCTCTCACTTCAAGTACACCAGGTGTTTGACATCCCAACAAGAATCTCACGAAGTAATTTACTAAGTTTCAAGTGTCCAAAACTGTTCATCGCAGCTCATAACTGTTTCAGTAAACGATTTAGAGGGAAATCTCGTGCCTTTTTAGCTTTGAAAATCTCATTTTCCCCCTAAAAGTTTAGGTACAATTGGAATGTAAACAGAAATGGGATCCCTTATTCATGATTTGCTGAATGCCTGTTATTATTGGTGGTAGGAAAAACACGCAAGAGGCATTATTGTGATCATTTTGGGTTATTTTCGTGGAGAGTGAGGTGTTGTGAGGGTAGATACATCTAGGGCAGGGTTGTTTTTAGGTGTTGGTCTCATGCTTGGAAAAAAAGTTGCATTTTCCTCTTGGAATATTTCCTCTCGATTATGATTATGAATCCAATGTATAGTTAAACACCTTGGTTTAATAGAATCCACATTGTCTTGTCTGGTTGACTGGCCATACACAAAGCCCATGGTTGAGACACTGGTCCCCTAATTCAAGGACTCCGAGTTCAATGAGAAACGGGACTACGGGCATATGTTTTTTATAAGACCATGGGCATAGGTATTTATGTTATAGTTATAAGACTATATGGGCCATAGACTATGAACACCAATAGATTCTATGACCCATAGATAGACGCCCATATAATTCAACTCATCTGGACCCGTATTGAAAACACGTGAAAGTCATCATGGAGATTGAGACACTGGTCCCCTAATTCAAGGACTCCGAGTTCAATGAGAAACGGGACTACGGGCATATGTTTTTTATAAGACCATGGGCATATAGGTATGTATGTTATAGTTCTAAGACTATATGGGCCATAGACTATGAACATCAATAGATTCTATGATCCATAGATAGACGCCCATATAATTCAACTCATCTGGACCCGTATTGAAAACACGTGAGAGTCATCATGGAGCTTGAGAGAGATGCCATCGGGTTGAATAACAACAATGCTGATAAGATTGATGATGTGGACAACATAGGAGTGCTGGATCGTCGTGACAAACGTCAAGAATAAGAGTCAAGAAGTGATCAAAGCTTTTAGAAGTAAGAAATGATTTTCAGACTTTCTGTTGAAGTGGTTTTACCACAGCTTTTTCTTTCCTAAATTCACATTCAGAAGTCGGCGTTTTTTCTTTATTCTGCTATCGCCATTCGGCGAAAGCTAAAGCCGCTACAACAACAACAACAACAACAACAACAACAACAACAACAACATTTGTTTGGCCTACACCTCTATTCTCATCAAACACCTCTTCCCTATATCCCTATAGTGTTGACAATCCCGTCTAAAAATCCAAGATCTCCTTTAGTGCTGCAATCGGTTCAGTCTCTCCCAACATGTTGTGGATTGGATTTTTTTCTGAAACATCTTTTTGGGTGTACTTCTTCAACTTTTTCCTTGTCTACTTTTAAGTTCCTTCTTTTCTACGGCAACTTTTTCTCCCTGAAACCTTTTTCAAATAAAGTTGTACATCTTCTTCCTTAGACCTTCTACCAGTTTGTTCGTTGTGTAGCCGTTATGCTTGTTTTCAGTTTTTTTTTTTTTTTTTTTTTTTTTTTGCTAGAAGGTCTTTCACCGCAGATTTATATCTATAGGTAAAAGAAATCAAGAGCTTCGTCAACCACAAAACCTAAAACCACGAGATGAAAAGAAAAGACAAAAGACCTAGTGAGGTGTATGTGAACATTGATGAACAACATACAACAAAATCAACAATGAAAACATACAAAAAACAACAAAATCATCAACAATAAACAACAACAACAACAACAACAACAACAACAACAACAACAACAATAAACAACAACAACAACAACAACAACAACAAAAATTGTGTAATATCAGCAAGAACAAAATATACAAGGTGTCGTTAAAAGTGACACTTTAAATGGAAATTGTGCTTTGCAGTGTGAGAGAGAGAGAGGGGAGAGAGAGAGAGAGGAAGGAGAGAGATAGAGGGGAAGAGAGAGAGGGGGAGGAGAGAGAGGGAGAGAGGAGAGGAGAGAGAGATATTATGTTTTATTAATGAACGGGATTGAATTAAAAGCAGAAAATATACACCACAATAATTTTTAGATCTCAGCATTACACATAGCACCTTCTCACATTGTATTAAACTTGGCCTCCGAGGTAAATATACGTAGATTGACGGGTATGGATGCTCCAAAAGCATTTGAGGCCCCCCCAATGTGGCCGTGCCGGGCCCCTAAATGCCCGGGGCCTTCCCGCGCCTGTTGCTGCGGGGGTAGGATATATTATGTAAGTCAGTGCATGGGAGCTACCATTTTGTCCTAATAATAAGTGTCCTAGTATTGTACCTATTTGCCTATAAGTGTCCTAGAATTGTACCTATTTGCCTATAAGTGTCCTAGAATTGTACCCATTTGCCTATAAGTGTCCTAGAATTGTACCTATTTGCCTATAAGTGTCCTAGAATTGTACCTATTTGCCTATAAGTGTCCTAGAATTGTACCTATACGTTCTATTGTAAAAGTATGTAGGTCGGTACCCAATTTAGAATTTTCCAAGTATACCCACTTACTAAAGGCCCAAAATACCTTTGTATTTTAACGCATAATTTAATTTCCCCTGTTTCAGGTTGGTACTCGTCTTGACCCATTTGCTTGCATTGCCCATTCTACCCAAGCATATAGCCCATTCCATCTGTTTGTTTCTGTAAGTACTTTTCCATCAGGACTAATTAAAATGGGCCGAGTCTCGTTTTTAAATCAAATTAACCCATTGTCAACTCTTCAAGGTCCTGACAAGTGGGAAATGGGAAAAATGCGAGTGCTTATATGCCTATATGTGTGGAGTGCTGGATTTAATTTGAAACGGGACAAAAAAGGCCTTTTATCGTTTTTAAATCAAATTAACCCATTGTCAACTCTTCAAGGTCCTGACAAGTGGGAAATGGGAAAAATGCGAGTGCTTATATGCCTATGTGTGTGGAGTGCTGGATTTAATTTGAAACGGGACAAAAAAGGCCTTTTTGCCTTCTCTTCCTCATTCTTGTTTTCATTTCTTTTCTTCTTATTCTTCACTTTCTTCTTGGGCGCTCTTTTTTCCACCTCCTCCATATCCTTCTTTCTCTTCCGTGTTCTCAAAAAAAGGCCTTTTTGCCTTCTCCTCCTTGTTCTCTTCCTCATTCTTGTTTTCATTTCTTTTCTTCTTATTCTTCACTTTCTTCTTGTCCGCTCTTTTTTCCACCTCCTCCATATCCTTCTTTCTCTTCCGTGTTCTCTTTCTCGTCCTCCTTCCTCCATCCTCCTCACTTCCAGGAAGAAAAAAAGATATCCTCCTCCCTTCTTGCCTTCTCCTCCTTGTTCTCTTCCTCATTCTTGTTTTCATTTCTTTTCTTCTTATTCTTCACTTTCTTCTTCTCCGCTCTTTTTTTTTTCACCTCCTCCATATCCTTCTTCTCTTCCGTGTTCTCTTTCTCCTCCTCCATCCTCCTCACTTCCAGAAAGAAAAAAGAGATCCTCCTCCCTTTTTTTTTCAATTTTTAAAAGTGTCCTTTAATTAATAGCGTTGTTTTTTCTTTCCTATAGAGATATTGTGTTGTAGGTATTTGTTCATTCAGTAGTTCAGACAAGAGTGTCAGCTTATCTCTCTTCTTTGTATCATGAATGAGAGAATGGCTTGATTGCTGTGATATTGATAGCATTTTTGTAAACTTTTTTGATAGCTCCCATATAAATGGACATAGATATTTGATCAGAGGTCTTTTGTTTACAATTCTACATGGATACCTACACGGCCGTTCTGCGTGTTTTAGAAGTTAAACAAACACAGTTTACAGATATTGTGTTGTAGGTATTTGTTCATTCAGGCATTCGGACAAGTGTCAGCTCATCTCTCTTCTTTGCATCATGAATGAGAGAATGGCGTGATTGCTGTGATATTGATAGCATTTTTGTAAACTTTTTTGATAGCTCCCATTTAAATGGACATACGAGTTTAAAAAAAAAAAAAAAAAAAAAAAAAAAAAAAATATTGTACCTATACGTTCTATTGTAAAAGTATGTAGGTCGGTACCCAATTTAAAATCTTCCAAGTATTACTAAAGGCCTAAAATACCTTTGTATTTTAATGCATAATTTAATTTCCCCTGTTTCAGGTTGGTACTCGTCTCGACCCATTTGCTTGCATTGCCCATTCTACCCAAGCCCATTCCATCTGTTTTTTTTCTGTAAGTACTTTTCCATCAGGACTAATTAAAATGGGCCGAGTCTCCTTTTTAAATCAAATTAACCCATTGTCAACTCTTCAAGGTCCTGACAAGTGGGAAATGGGAAAAATGCAAGTGCTTATATGCCTATGTGTGGAGTGCTGGATTTAATTTGAAACGGGACAAAAAAGGCCTTTTTGCCTTCTCTTCCTCATTCTTGTTTTCATTTCTTTTCTTCTTATTCTTCACTTTCTTCTTGGGCGCTCTTTTTTCCACCTCCTCCATATCCTTCTTTCTCTTCCGTGTTCTCTTCCTCCATCCTCCTCACTTCCAGGAAGAAAAAAAGATATCCTCCTCCCTTCTTTTTCAATTTTTAAAAGTGTCCTTTAATTAATAGCGTTGTTTTTTCTTTCCTATAGAGATATTGTGTTGTAGGTATTTGTTCATTCAGGCATTCGGACAAGTGTCAGCTCATCTCTCTTCTTTGCATCATGAATGAGAGAATGGC
>NW_007379142.1:3493-4663 GCF_000475195.1 Diaphorina citri | reverse complement strand
TTTTGGGGGCCCCGCGCTTTGAGGACTTACACTAGATATTATGGGTTTTTTCTAAAAAAAAAAATCGCCTGCGGCGCTGAAAAATTTACTTTTGGTGAGCCTGGATTTCTCAAGATTGTGGACCAAAATTTTTAAAAATTTCGCCTGCGGCGCTCTAATTTATTTTGCTCACTTTGGCGTTCAGCTAAAATTAGGATAAGAAAATATCTAGCAAAATTTTCAAAAATTTCGCCTGCGGCACTCTATTTTATTTTGCTCACTTTAGCGTTCAGCGAAAATTAGGATAAGAAAATATCTACGAATTAGGTACGTCAAAAATTAACTTGTGACAAAGCATGAGGCACATATCTACCTACTTTTTGAAAAATTTCGCCTGCGGCGCTGAAAATTTTAAGTTCGATCAGCCCAAACTGGGGGCCCCGCGCCTTTGAAACTGCCCCGGGCCCCGCGGGGGGCTAATCCAGCCCTGAATGAGGTGTATGTGAACATTGATGAACAACATACAATAAACAATGAAAACATACAAAAAACAACAAAATCATCAACAATAAACAACAACAACAACAACAACAACAACTACAACAACAACAACAACAACAACAACAACAAAAATTGTATAATATCAGCAAGAACAAAATATACAAGGTGTCGTTAAAAGTGACACTTTAGCACTTTAGAGCCAAACGACAAAAGAGGATTCCTGTAAAATTCAAGTCTTCATGAGGAAATCATCGAAATAAAAACTAAATTCAATACAAAATGGGCAGAAAGTCTAACCAGAAAATTCTTTCTGTGTGTTGGCAACGACACAATATGAATACCTATAGGTAATTTAGTTAGATATCCAACGACAAAAGAGGATTCCTGTAAAATTCAAGTCTTCATGAGGAAATCATCGAAATAAAAACTAAATTCAATACAAAATGGGCAGAAAATCTAA
Organism: Diaphorina citri; assembly: GCF_000475195.1. Classification (NCBI taxonomy): domain Eukaryota; kingdom Metazoa; phylum Arthropoda; class Insecta; order Hemiptera; family Psyllidae; genus Diaphorina; species Diaphorina citri. Next base: position 3,723 of record NW_007379142.1, on the reverse strand, counting down.
CCAGAAAATTCTTTCTGTGTGTTGGCAACGACACAATATGAATACCTATAGGTAATTTAGTTAGATATCTACATGGTATAATTTACCTAATTAGCTACATCCTATATAACTTAGTAAGCTATACACCCTGTATAAATAGTCTGGAAATCAGGAAATGGGAAAACCAAATGAAAGTCAAACACTGGACTAACATTTCTGGTCATAGACAAGCGAAAAAGTTTATCACTCAC
>NW_007379142.1:1347-3483 GCF_000475195.1 Diaphorina citri | reverse complement strand
TAATTTTGTGAACCTTCTAAATTATAGGAAGTGTGTATGTTGTGAAAGTGCGAGTGCGGTGTGTATGAGGGTGTGTGTAGTACAATCTCTATTAGGTTATTTAAACTGAATGAACGAAGAGAGATCTGAGTTTTAAATGGACGATAAAATTGCATTTGGTTTGTCTAGTAATCTGTTAGTTTGTCCTGAGATTGGACTTTCGGAGCATCAACCCTTTTTCGAAAAAGGGTCGAAAAAACTGAATTTGATGAGCTTGTCAATACATGTACATATTTACCTATACCTACTTACAACGGAGTAAAACCCCCAAGTTTTTCCATTTGTCTCTAATGGAATGACACATCAGTGTCATCGCAAACTACATAATACCTATGCATACTTACATAGTATAGTATGTTTGTACATAGTATGGGTATAATATGCTTGTATAAAGTATGCTTGGCGATTCCTAGCCTTGTCACTGTGGTGGTCATGCAGTCTGCTCAATATTTTTGACTTGATATCTCCATATTTCTGTGTCCACACCACATCGCATTTGGAAAGCCCGGGAAACCGCAGTACATCACACCTCAGCATATACTATGTACATATATGTATGCATATTATAAGTACAAACATAATGCTCTGTCTTAGCAAAGAGGACTTGAGGTCAATTACAGGCCTCTACACAGGACATTGCAGCCTCAATTACCACCTAAACAAAATGGGCATAGCTGAGACACCTACCTGCCGTCTATGCAAAGAGGCACCAGAAACGGCGTTGTGAGAATCTGTTGTGAGCATCTGGATGTATTATTGCAAAGTCATCAGCCAACTGCGAATAACAACTCTATGACTGTAACATATGTACATTATGTTTATGTATGACGCAAGATTGAATTTCATGGTGTGAGAAAAAAATATGGCCGGGAAATTAGATATAATTATGAACTTTATGGGTGATATATTGGTATAACGAATACCAAATTATCTACAATCTATGTACCTATATTTTGTCACACAAGCTCTGTGTATCAACAGTAGGTTACCCAGCATATTACCAAATGTAACAATATTTAGTTGTGGACTGCCATAATGGTTTAGGCAAAACGGTAAGTCTGAGCGAAAAATTTCCGATAATAAAAAGTTTTATCTACATGGTATAATTTACCTAATTAGCTACATCCTATATAACTTAGTAAGCTATACACCCTGTATAAATAGTTAGTTACATCATATATGAACATCTCGGATCCACACCACATAGCATTTGGAAAGCCCGGGAAACCGCAGTACATCACACCTCAGCATATAATACTATGTACATATATGTATGCATATTATATGTACATAATATGTATCTATTATGTATGTGTTATCAACTCTATGACTGTAACATATTATGTACATTATGTTTATGTATGACGCAAGATTGAATTTCATGGTGTGAGAAAAAAATATGGCCGGGAAATTAGATATAATTATGAACTTTATGTGGGTGATATATTGGTATAACGAATACCTAATTATCTACATATATGTATCTCTGGATGATATAACGAATATATCGCCATTTATTAATAGATAAACGTATTGGTATATCTTTTTCGATTATTATAACTTATAACGAATAGGTATACCGCTATGGATACCTATTATAACGAAAAGGTGTATCACTAAAGACATTATAACGAATATATCTCTGTTGGCAATACAACGAATAAATCGCCATGGATATAATTATGTATGATGTGTGTAAGAAACAATATGGAGGAGAAATGCATGAAGAAGGAGGGGGAGAAGGAAAAGAAGAAAAACCATTGGAGGTGAAAATATATTTTGTTTGCTGGGACAACTGGCACGTTGATACATAGGTAATAAAGGTTCATATTCACTGTAACAAATAAGTACGGTACATGTGTGTATACATTTACAACATTGTAACATATTACAAAACAAATCCCCCATACAGAGTCACTTTGACAAGGGTATTTTCATCCCTGCTCATTGATAAAGTTAATTTTTCAGTCAGATTAGATACCTCTCTATAGCTATTACCTTAAGCTGTACAGTGTACAGTTGTACACCTACACTTTGTTTCGACTTTTACATGCATTCATTATTATTATTATTCTCTCAATTTTTTGCTTTTTTTAA
>NW_007379142.1:0-725 GCF_000475195.1 Diaphorina citri | reverse complement strand
TCTAAAAACAGTCGAAGAAAAGAAGTCAAACAGGCGAATTTTTTCAGAATTTATTTCCCCCAAAATGTCCGATTAACACAAGAAATGTAATTCCAATCACTAGTCACGTCCCATTATAACACGATGTAAAGGAAGTGTATGTGAGAAATTGAGAATGGATTGTATATGTTAGGCTCAATCGGCGAAAATTACAAAATGCTAGAAGGCCATCGAGAGGTTGTTTTTGATTTTTTCTCTCATTGACCGAGAAATTTAATAGGTAAGTGTTACATCAAAGTGAGAAGTTGAAAAATGTATCTGCGTTATGTTGGGCTCAATCTCCGAAATCTCTCAATATAGGTATGCAATATGCATTGAGAAAATACCAGACCGCGGACCGATTGTTTCCTTCAACGACCCTAAGATATGTATTATAATTGTAAGGATTTGGGGGTGTAAGGTGTAAGTTATGTTAGGATCAATCTGCGAAATGACAAACAGTGCATTTTGAAAGTGCCAAACCACGGAATACATATTCCTTTTCAACTTCGCTGATTGAGCGTAACATATTGTATAAGGAATTGGGAATATATGGCGGAAAGACGAAAGTATTATTAAAAAGAAAAAAAGTATTATTTCTATGCGTGGCGGGTATAGAAAGCATTACGTGTGTAATAAATCATATATTATGCTACAAGATTGTGCAAAAAGTATATTAGAAGTTTACGTTTTGCGAGGGGGGGGGG
>NW_007379141.1:61257-66332 GCF_000475195.1 Diaphorina citri | reverse complement strand
GATTGGTGATTTATGTCCTAACATTGGTTGTATTTAATTTAAATTATTATTATATACAGATAAAATTATAACCTAATCAGAAAAATAAAAAACTAGAAATAAATATTGAAAAATCGCACAATTGAAAAAAAAGTATTATTACTAACTTAAAAAATGATTTAAATAAATTAGTAAAATATATAATATAATTTTAATTAGTAATATAACATTAATTTTGACAAATAACATTTAATTCTGATAACAGCATAATCGCAGAAATAGTTTATAAAAAATAATTATATTCTTAAAATTAAAAATATGATTATCAACGATTTACTAATTTAACTTATTCATTAGAATTTAATCAAATCCCAAAAATATGTTAATTATAGGAAGAGAAATTGTTGAGTTAGAATGTCTTTTCATATCTCTATAATCATCAATTCCATTTTCATAAATGTAATTGATACATTAAAAAATATATTTAAAAAATAAGTTTTAAAATAGAATCTTTTTAGAAAGAATTATTTGTTACATTTTAAATTAATAAAAATAATTTTACTTATTCAACTAAATAAAAATTTTTTGATATCGTACAGTGAATAGTATTTAATAAATCAATAAGTAAAACTAAATAGCTATTCAAAACATATCTAATTATATAGAATGATCAATTATTCTGTATCCAGAAATAACAATAAAAATAATAGTGATAGGTGGATTTGAACCACCGACCTCAGCGTTATGAGTGCTGTGCTCTAACCAAGCTAAGCTATATCACCAAGATAATAAAAGTGTTGTAGATATAATTATATCAAAAAATATAATAAATGAAAATATCCTAAAATATATCTTTTATAAGATTTAGTATTTTTTGTACGCAATTTTTTTCTAAACAATCAATGGTAATTTTTTCATTCATATTACGAAGCCATGTTAATTGTTGTTTTGCTAATTGTCTAGTAGCTATGATACTTTTTTCTTTTAAAGTATTTCGATCAATTAAACCATCTATATATTCCCATGTTTGACGGTATCCTATACATTTCATTGAAGGTAAATTTAGGTTTAAATTCCATTTTTTACGTATTTTTTTAACTTCATTAATCAATAAATCTTGATCAAGCATTTTCTTAAAACGATCTGAAATTCTTTTATGAAGGATATGGCGATTAGATGGTTCTAAAGAAATTAATAATAAGCGATAAGGTAATTTTTGTAACACATTATTTTTATTAAAAAAAAAGATATAGGTTTTCCGGTAATTTCAATAACTTCTAAGGCTCGTTGAATTCTTTGTTTATCTTGTGGATTTAAACGATTAGCTGTAACTGGATCTAATAATTTTAATTTATCATATAAAAATGATATACCATATTTATTGATATCAATATTAAATTTCGTACGTAATTTTAAGTTAGCTGGAGGTAATTTATTTATTCCATCACGCAAAGCTTTAAAATATAACATAGTTCCTCCTACCAATAAAGGTAATTTTTTTTTTTTTAAAATATTTTTAATTGAAAATAATGCATCTTCACAAAATTGAATCACTGAATATGACTTAGTTGGCTCAATAATATCTATTAAATGATGAGGTGTTATTTCTCTTTCAATAATACTGGGTTTATTTGTACCAATATCCATATCACAATAAACTAAAGCTGAATCAATAGAGATAATTTCACATGGTATATATTCTGATATTTTAAGTGCAACAGAAGATTTTCCAGAGGCAGTGGGTCCTAAAATTGCAACTACGTATGGTTTATTTTTGATATATTTCATAAAAAATATTTTATTTAAAAGAAATTTAATTGAATTTATTTTTTATAATTTTTTTAAAGTATTTATTTATTTTAAATATATAAAAAGTTTATTTAAAATATTAAAATACCTTTAGTTTTTCGAAAAAGTAGTTTACTATATAGTTAAAATATTGATTACATATAAATTTTATGAAATTTAAAACCTTATAACAAAATATAAAATTAATTAAAAAATGTTAAGTAATATAATAAAAAAATATAAAAATATTTTATTGTTTATCTTTCCTTATTTTTTGAGGGGTGTAAAGCTGTTTTATTATCTCCATCTGGTGATATTGCATTACAACAACGTAATATTATTATTACTTCAACAATTTTAATATTAATAATTATTGTTCCAGTAATTTTTTAACAATTTTTTTTAGTTGGTATTATCGATCATCTAATATTAATGCTACTTATTCTCCGGAATGGGGGGATTCAAATAAATTAGAATATTTAATTTGGTCTATACCGATACTTATTATAATGATACTTGGTACAATTACATGGATAAGCACACAATAACTAGATCCATATCAACCTATCTCGTATTAGATAAATACATATACCACTAATATAAAACCATTAATAGTGTAGTATCACTAGACTGGAAAATGTTATTTTTTATCCACAACAAGGTATTGCAACAATAATGAATTAGCTGCCCCAATCAATTATCCAATTGAATTTAAAATTACATCATCTAATATGATGAATTCTTTTTTATACCTGCGTTAGCTGGACAATATTTACTATGCCAGGAATGGAAACTAAATTACACGCAGTAAAATTTATTGGTAATATGAAGGATTTCTTTCAATTACAGTGGATAGGATTCTCTGGAAAAAGTTAATTTATGGATGAATAAAAAAAATTTTAAATCTATGGATAAAAATATTAAATACTTTAATAATCCTAAAGTGTTTAAATAAAAGATTTATATCAACTTAAAACCTTAGTCATAACAATTTAATTGAAGCTTTCACACCTTCTATTAAGTTTATTCTTGATAATAAAGAAACAGAATAAATGTTATTAAGCCTATTTGAGATAAATGTCATCATCAGCTTCAAATTTTATCTTTAATTTTGTTAATTGTTCAATGTGCATAATTTGATATTCAGGCCATACTTGACCGAGTCCTATACATCCCAATTTTATTAGACTTATGTTCCAATAGTTAGTACCTGACTTTGCGATCTTGAAGCTAAGTATTCCGAAATTAACAGTGGGATCATCATAGAGTTAGAGTCTATATAATAGCTGTATAAAGGTTCGGAAGATTATTAGTAATAAAATTCGAGTTCGTATATGGCAATAAAACTGAGTCTATTGAAACGGTGTTGACTAAAGATTCATATCGTTGTTATGTTTACAGCGAATTGTGCTTGGTGACAGATCGTTTTCCCCAAAGTTATAATGTTACTCTTCTCAGCTCGACGATTTTTGATTATGATTTATCTTCATGTTTATTCCTCATTGAAATGAATATAAGCATATCTATACATATCAACAGGGGTGTATTTCGAATTTTGATGACCAAAGTGTTGTAGGACATTATTTTTATGATAAATTGAATGTTGCTGAGTTTATATTTGGTGACTAACTTCGTTCTATTAGGATACAGGGTCAAGAATCCAGAAAATAGCATTTGGTACTCTACCGTTACACTGGGATCTCAAAGAATAACGAGTCGGAATAGATTATCCAGATATCTGATCATGTCTTTCGATTGGATAAGTAATAGCTAAAGTCCTAAAATGGTATTAATTTAATACCTCACTTAATAAGATTATACCCTGGAATGTAATTAATAAACAAGTTAACAAGATGAAGGGTTGTATTTCAGTACTAACTGTAATATTAGTCATAGAACCGCCTTTTCTTTGATTATGTAATAATCATCTAGAAGACGTTACACGATGCTAAATATTTAGTATCTACTTTATATTATTAATTAATCTTTAGCTCAAGCTTATAATGTACTTACTTACAATATTCTTGAATAGATTACACAATGCACTACCTAGTTTGATAGATGTTTAATCAATAATAGAATATTTATATAGAGTAGGGATACATAATACTTTCTTATCTATTAGCAGTATAGAACGAAAACATCTATTAACTACAACTAGTGGTAGGTACTTATACAAATCATACAATGAATATACGTATAAAGATGCCGGTCCATATAATGGAGTAACATATCATAATGAACTCAACGCTATGGGGTTGAGAGGCATCATCCATACAGTGTGTCATTAGTCGTAAAAATAGAATAGTCTACTAGCAACTTATCAGATTATTTATAGCTCTATACTCTAAACGATTGTAGATACCTTCATGCGGTAATTGTTGTCGAAATCAAGCATGGAAGCGAGGTTAGACCAAGCTGCGAGGTCCATTTCTCAGCCACGAATTTGGAGCTTTAATGGCTTCATATTATGGTACAGATTAATTCTACAGTCATTGTATATCATGAACGAATTCATCAGATTAATAGTTTAAAATGGATATACCGAATGTCACGTAAAAGTGCTATTTCGCATATATAATCCCGGCATTATATCTTAATTTTACCATGTTCAATGATGAATCTTACATAAATTCAGGATATGAAAAATTAGCATAATAATAACCATGATCTTGCTGACATATCAGTTTACAAAGGATTGAGTCTGGAAATTTCTTACTTGCACTTGTTATGGACAGCTCGCTAAACGCGGTCCCCCGTTCTTACCCAGTCCTGATTCGCCGGAAGTCTGCAGTTAATTGTCGTTGTTGTGGATCCGTTTCAGTGTCGCGGTCAAGGACGTCTTTAACATCGCGCATGTTATGCAGCGAGTATCTGTTAGATGCAAAGGCGCTTGAAGTACCTTGGTGGCGTCTTGTAGGAAGGTACTCCAGTAGTATTTACTATGGTCTAGGTCAGAGTCGCACCCTAGAGAGTGAATCAGATGTATCCTGATGAGGGAGGTTTGATGTCCTTACTTCTGCCTCCAGAGCAAGTAAAGGCGTGAAATTCAGAACAAGTTGAATTGTGAATAAGAAAGGACATTGTTATGTATTGAACTTTACATCGTATCTGGCTGACCAATGGGAATCGCGGTCCCAGGGGAAGATGTTATGATTTGCTACTAATCGAGGGGCCTTCCTATATTCTGGGAACGATGAGATAGAAAAATATTTGTTATGGATGCCTTTCGTAGACTCTGCTCATTTTACGGCTTGTTGCTGCTGCTGCTGCTGACTGCTGTCTGGCGCAGAGATTTGGCTATCATA
>NW_007379141.1:5621-60500 GCF_000475195.1 Diaphorina citri | reverse complement strand
ATCTTCACATCCTAGATTTCATGAAGCGGTTTAAGAGTTACGTATGGTATCCGACACTCTTCCATCCATTATAGAAAGTGTTGAGGTTAGTAACATCTATCCATCCAATGGAATATCACATGGATGGATTTGGATGGAAACCATTGTCATGTACTTTAAGTCTCCATTTTTGTGACTATTTTAATCATCAATCTCGATGCCATTGAGGGGTTTTTTATTAATTTATTAGTGGAAGTCTTACCTACCCAATTGATGGATTTATGGATGGATATGAATGAAATAATAAATATGAATAGTCAGACAAGTCTATCTCCTGGAAACTAAGTTTAAAGGGTTTAAATTTCTATTCAAATTATCTTTTTTTTAGTGCAGACTGTTAAAAGTGTTAAATTTTAGGTTGTAGCTCAGCTCCTGGATGGATGTCTCCTTAAAAATAATGGATGCGCTACGGGTCCTTATTTGAATCTTTTTCCTTTTAACTCCACAATTTGATTGTACAAATTGTGGATACATCGTAATGATAGACTTAGATCGTGGGTATTTGTAAACTAACTATGTAGGTATCGAAGGGTGTAAGTTTCTCACAGAAGAGAGGACGCGATCCCTTTTGGTAAGTTTTTGATCGAATAAATTAATCCGGATTGATTGATTGAGGGAACTGTAGGTCTTATCCCTCCCGACAGGAGAAGAGGAAGAGGAAGGACAGGATAGGTGAAAGCCAGCGGTCTCCTAGAACAATTCCTTATCTGTTTAGAATAAACTTTGCAACGTGCTGGAATCGAACCCAGGACCCTAGCCTCTTCCAAGGCAGACACCCTACCCCTCCAAGCTAAGTAGGCTGGTATTGTTTATAAGTAGGTATGTACCATATTCACTAGTCTTTTAGTTTGCTGCCTACAGAGAAAAACCGCATCCAGTTTCCATTACATCATTATAGCACAAGTTTATCAGTCAATGCCAGTCGTAGGTACCCTCTGGGGCTCTGGGTAACATGACACATCCACCATTCTATACTTAGATCAGTACCTATACCAAGCCTTGTCCAAACCCGCCGCCCCATTTTTGCGGCCCGCGAAGGCCCGCCTAAAAAAATGAACGAAAAATAAAGAAATAACAGTATAAATATATAATGTCGATATTCACGCACTTTGTGTCACTGCCAGAGTGTCCACAGAAATCGCACTAAATGTCATCATGTGGTAAGTTTTCATAATTAAAAATAAAATTATATATTATAATTAACATTACACACCACGCCAATCCAGGCCGACCCCCACCCCCCCCCCCGTGAGTTGAGTTTTTGCGGCCCGCCAACTCTCTACCTTGGTCTCTTGCGGCCCTCGGGTGCCCTAAGGTTGGACAACCCTGACCTATACGGTGTGATTCAGGATTGTAACTACCTACGTCAAATGTATAGATAGAACACTTATCACGTGACGTGTTAGTAGTGTAGCTGTTCTAAACGAAATTACCTATAGTATTATGGGAAATCTTTAAGCTACAACTTTCTGACTCCCCATGAGTTCACGTGACGTGAAGTGACGATAGTGTGTTTCTATCTTACTAGTTCCTGATGGGTCATTGAAGTTACGAAGGATCAATTTTGAGCGTGGATTGTATCCGTATGGATGGAGGAATGGCGTCCAAAAAGCTCCGGTTTCAAAAAAATCACATCGTTTCCAAACAACTTGAATCACGCTGTATCGCTGATTACCATCGATGTTGAGTTACTCGCGGGCAAGCGGTGTCCATCCTAATGTCACGGTTCCTGTGTAGAAGTGCCACAGTATCCTAGTCAACTGTAAGGAGCTGAGGACTGTGGTTATCACTCGTATCTCAAACATATCTTTGTTAAGCGATGTTTTGTTACTGTGGTATGAATTCACTTTGGCGTTTCGCATAAATTCTGACTAATCACCTCAATCGTTCTCCGGAATAGTCGGTCACTCGTCCATTTACCACTCACGCACAACGTTGCTTTACTGAAAGAATTCCTCGAAACTATTGCATTGTATTGGAACTTCTTTGGGGACCGCTGACTGCATATACTATACCCTTTCTTCATCCTACATGTCTACTATTATAATGGTAAGTAGGTACTCGTACCTATCTACCTATACCTATATACACCAGCTATACTATACAGTAGTAAACTCTGATGAGATCAAACTCCTGGGACCGGATTTACCGGCCTGATTCCTGCTGCGACCTTGCCGGAGAGGAACTTCTTGCAAACTATGAACTCTATAGTCCGGTAACTTGATGTCAAAAACCCCCGTGATCGGTACAAATTGTAATTCGTATGTAAATGATCAGTACAAAAGTACAAATTGTAGGTAATAGATCCGTCTTTAAACGGTATATTTTACGTCAATGACGTTTAATTATAGCGTGAAATATAATGAGTAGCAACACTAAGAGAAAAAAAAAATGGTGACAGGGTGCAACAAGTTTAGGGTGGAAGAACTCTATTATTGGGTTACTTCCTCTGATTTAGGCTGTTGTAATGCTATATTATAGTGTCGAGCTTCCCGATATAGAGTTTAATATTAGAGTGCCGGAACCCAGTCGTCCGATTGGGCTGCCGGCAACCTATTTTTTTCTCAGTGATATGAGTAGCAACAATTTAAGGTGCCAATTTCTGTGAGCCTTCCAGAATATTTATCTTAAGGTACTCAAATACACACTGAAAGATCTCTAGGTCTTTATCTTTGACCTAAATATATTACCTACATACTATACTTGGGTAGTTACACGATTAAAGCACTAATATATTGGACTATTCCCATTTTTATCTGGCAATCCGGATTTTGCTGCAGATTTGTTTATTTTTCAAACCTAGGGAAGATAGACATATCGGAGGTGAATAATTCCATGTAACATAGTGTACTTTTTCCAGAGGGGGGCTTTAGAGGTCAAAGTATTATTGTTTTTAATTACATAACTTTCACACTCAATCCCACGTACATCACGATCTGGTTGATACTTTCGCTTCTTGAAGAATCGCCGAAACTTGTGGAATCAGATTTCACAAGTATCCAATGGTTCAATTCCAGGTGGAGTTGAGAAAATTAGCACGATTTTTCGGTTTCTGTAGCTAGTAGATCAATCAGGATGTCTTCAGCATTTCAGCTTGAATTCAATAACTTTACTGTAACTGCTAAGATCTTATCGTCCCGAAAGTGAAGAGAGAAGGAAGACAGGATAGGAGAAAGACAGCCGTTCCGTGTACGAACCTTATCTGTTTAGGGTAAAATCCGCCCCGGGCGAGAATCGAACCCGGGGCTTAGCGCTTACAAGGCAGACGTGTCAGCGTCCAAGCTAACTAGGCGGACACTATTACCCAATTAATAAAGTGTAATAGGCACTAGTGCAAAATTCTATCACAATGGGCTGTTAACCGGTACGAAAGTACTGAAAGGGGCACTCTAGAGATACTCATTTGTGAGGTACCTACTTGATCTAACTTTGGCCTTATTCTTCTCCATTTGGCAAACGTAAAGTTTTGCCTCCTGAATTTTATATTATTAAGTAGACGAGAGTTGTTTACTTTGAAATATTCATTAGTATATTTTTAGTATTGGATCTAATCAATAGGATATTAGCTATCAGTATCGATTTTGTGCTTCATTGATAACGTTGCCAGATCAACGATATTTGACATAAAACATTTTTATAAAAAGTTTTTATTGCATATCCAAAAATAATTGGATCTGATTTTTTCATCATAGTACATTTTAAATGTAATGACAATAGAAGATTATTTTCATAGGCATGTTTTATTTGATTTTCGTAAAAATCACATAATAATTCCTTGCTTAAAAATGAACTATCAAGAATTTCGTCTTTTAATAATGGTATTTTTTTATTTAAAATAAGAATTTTTTTATTATGACATAGTAATTCCATTCGAATATTGCAAGATTTATTTAATGTAATACTTTTTTCATTATCATAAAAATCACCTTTAGTCATATATGAAACATGCGTTTTAGAAGTAGAACTCCATTTTTTTATATAATATGGATTTTTACGTGCATGATTTTTAATGAATACCGGTATTCGACGATCTGAATTACCTTCTCTTAGTATTGGATTAACTACACTTCCAAGCAATTGAGAATATTTTATTTTTATTAACTTTTCTTTTTCAGTTTTAGGATTTTCTGGAAAATTAGGAATTTTATAACCATGTAGTTGTAATTCAGAAATTACATTAATTAATTGAGGTAATGATGCACTAATATTTGGTAATTTAATAATATTGATATATGGTTTTTTTATTAATTTACTTAATTCATCCAGATCATCTAATATTTTTTGATCTTTTCTTAAATAAGAGGAAAATTTAGACAATGTTCTTGCGGCTATTGAAATATTACTGCTAATTATTTTAATATTCGCTAATGTAGTAAATTTTTTAATAATAGGAAAAAAAGAATAAGTTGCCAACATGGGCGCTTCATCAGTTAATGTATAAAAAATAGTTGATTTATTAATAGTCATTATTCTATAAATCCTTTTGATATTGAATTATTTTAAACTTAAATTGCTTTTATAAAATCAAAATTAAATTTTTGGAGAGAGAGGGATTTGAACCCTCGATAAGTTTTTAAACTTATACACGCTTTCCAGGCGTGCGACTTAAACCGCTCATCCATCTCTCCTAAATAAGTTTAATTATATGATAATATAATTAAATATATAATTAATATTATTAATTATATATTTAATTAATTTAAATTTTATGAATTATTATTTTTTTCTTTTTCAATTGATGAATTATTATCTGATTCCAGTGTATTAACTGGGATTATTGCTGTTGCTATTGTTGGGTCTTCTTCTGTGCTATGAATAACAGAAACACCTCTAGGTAATTTTATATCTGAAAGGTGAATAGATGTATTGACTTCCATTTTTTCTAAATTGATTTCTATAAATTTAGGTAAATTTTTAGGTAAACAAGAAATATATAGATCGGATATTACATTACTTATTATACAAGAATTTAATTTTACAGCAGGTGATATTTCTGAATTTATGAAATGTAAAGGTACTTTTACGTGAATTTTTTTTTCTGTATCAACACGTTGAAAATCCGCATGTAAAACTAGTTTTTTATATGCGTGTAATTGAAAATTACGCAATAAAACTAATTCAACTTTTCCATAAATCTCAAGATTTAATATAGAAGAATGAAAAGTTTCTTTTTTTAATGCGTGATATATCATATTATGATTCATTGATATTTTAACAGGATCTTTATTTCCTCCATATATAATACCAGGTACTTTTCCTATTTTACGTAAATTTCGACTAAAACTTGTTCCTTTTTTTTTGCGTTCAAATGCAATAATCTTCATTTTTATTTTTCCTTTAATTCTTTATAAGAAACAAATTTAAAAATATAAAGTTTTATTGATTAAACATTTATTAGAATAGGGGGACGTTTTTGAATTTTGAATATTTAAGATTAATAACAATTTTATAACAATTTTTTATGTAATTATGTAAATAATTATGTAAATTAAATATGATATTAAAATAAATTTTACAGAAAATTCAGGGGAAGAAGGATTCGAACCTTCGAGTGCTGGAATCAAAATCCAGTGCCTTAACCAACTTGGCTATTCAGTACTGAATCATTTTTTATTATTAATATTTTTATAAATAGGAATTTATAAATTAAAATAATAATAAAATAAAAAAATTAGTGATAAAATTACTAATAAAATATTAGTAATATTAATTAGTAATATTAATGATAAAATATTAATATTAATAATAAAATAAAAAATGTTAGTGATAAAACATAGTGATATTAATGAATATATTAATATTAATATTAATAATAAAAAATGAATATCACAAAAAATAATTAAATTTCAATAATTTTGAAAACTCATTAAAAATTTTTCAATTTTATAAGAATTTTTAAATTTTGTCAAATTATAAAAAACAATCTTCAAATTAAAAATATATTTATAAAATAAAAAATGATTAAAAATAAATTAAAATGAAAAAATTTGATAAAATTTTTTTTTCTAATACTATCATTTCTTGGCAAAAAAAATATGGTAGACATATGTTACCATGGCAAAATACAAAAAATACATATTATATATGGTTATCTGAAATTATGTTACAACAAACCCAAGTTAATACTGTTATTCCATATTATCAACGTTTTTTAAAAAAATTTCCAAATATAATGTCCTTAGCACAAGCTAAATTAGAAAATGTTATGGAATTATGGAGTGGACTTGGTTATTATTCCAGGGCTAGAAATTTACATATTTGTGCTAAACTTGTTTTTTTTAAGTATAATGGAATTTTTCCAAAAAATTTTATTTCATTAATAAATTTACCAGGAATTGGACAATCAACCGCTTCCGCTATTAGAGTATTTGCTTATGGAAAAAGAAATGCTATTTTAGATGGAAATGTTAAGCGTATCCTTATAAGAGTGTTAGGAATTAATTGTTCTTTAAATATTAAATTTATCGAAAAAAAATTATGGCGATATGCTATTGATTTATTACCAAAAAAAAATATAGAAATATATACTCAAGGTTTGATGGATTTTGGTTCAATAATTTGTAAAAAAATAAAACCTAAATGTAAAGTTTGTCCTTTGCAACTATGTTGTATAAGCTATAAAACTAACAAAATCAATAATTTTTTGATTAAAAATAAAAAAAATATCAAAAATTGTTCTATAATAATGTTTATAGTGATTGATGATGATTATGTACTTTTTCAAAAAAGATCAAATAAAGGTATTTGGGGTGGATTATTATCTTTTCCAGAATGGATATTAAAAGATAAAATTATTAATTTTGTAGATAATAATTTAAAAAATTTAATTGAACTTGAAATTAAAAAATTTATATCATCATTTGGATTTATAAAAAATTATTTAATATTACCTATAATTTCTCATAAATTAACACATTTACAATTTAAAATCGTACCTTGTCATATTTTTTTAAAAAAATGCTTTTTAAAAGAAAACAAAAATAATTTTATATGGTATCCAATAAAAAAAATAAAAAATTCTCCTATTCCTGCTCCAGTAAGAAAAATATTATTTCAAATAATACAAAGATAATTTTTATACATAGATTTAATTTCTTATTATTTTTTTATATTCATTTGTTCGTGTATCAATCTCAATTAAATCATTTTTATGTACAAATAATGGGGCTAAAATAACATAACAATATTTTTTGATTGCATTTTCAATTTTAATTTTTTTTAAAACATTTTTAGAAGTATTTCCCTTAACGGCTGACTCTGAATATATAACTTTTCGTATTATTGTGTCAGGCAATTCAATTGTGATAATTTTTTTTTGATACAAGATAGCTTCACATTCCATGTCATTTTTAAGATATTTTAAAATATTTTTAATATTTTCAATTTTTAATTCATATTGTTCGTAATTTTTATCTATAAATATATAAAATGGATTTGAAAAATATAAATAAGTCATTGGTTTTTTTTTTAAAATAATTACATTAATTTTTTCATCACCACGAAAAATATTTTCCGTCAATTTATTTGTTAAAATATTCTTCATTTTCCATTTATAAGTAAAACCATTTCGACTTGATCCATGAAAATCTGAGCGTAAAACTATCATTAATTTATTTTGAAATAAAATAACATTTCCAACTCGAACTTCTTTTACTAGTTTCATATTTTAAAAATATATTATTTAGTTTTTAAAAAACATATTATAAATTTTTAATAAATACAATTTTTTTAAAAAATTTTATATATCTTATATAAATTAATATTTTTTCCTATACTTTTTCAGATAAATTATATAATCTTTTATCAAATTCTATTTAAGAAATAAATAGTAGCATATATACTATTATTTTTTTGCAGATATATTTTATAGATATTTATATTTTTTTTAGAAAATTATTTTATAGATTTTATTGTTATTTCTAACATCATTATAGTTATAAGATATTCTTGTTATAAGATATTTTTTATTTTTTTTAAATTAAAATTTTCATTTTTTATTAAAATTTTTATTAAATATATAATACCCCCCCCCCCGTGAGTTGAGTTTTTGCGGCCCGCCAACTCTCTACCTTGGTCTCTTGCGGCCCTCGGGTGCCCTAAGGTTGGACAACCCTGACCTATACGGTGTGATTCAGGATTGTAACTACCTACGTCAAATGTATAGATAGAACACTTATCACGTGACGTGTTAGTAGTGTAGCTGTTCTAAACGAAATTACCTATAGTATTATGGGAAATCTTTAAGCTACAACTTTCTGACTCCCCATGAGTTCACGTGACGTGAAGTGACGATAGTGTGTTTCTATCTTACTAGTTCCTGATGGGTCATTGAAGTTACGAAGGATCAATTTTGAGCGTGGATTGTATCCGTATGGATGGAGGAATGGCGTCCAAAAAGCTCCGGTTTCAAAAAAATCACATCGTTTCCAAACAACTTGAATCACGCTGTATCGCTGATTACCATCGATGTTGAGTTACTCGCGGGCAAGCGGTGTCCATCCTAATGTCACGGTTCCTGTGTAGAAGTGCCACAGTATCCTAGTCAACTGTAAGGAGCTGAGGACTGTGGTTATCACTCGTATCTCAAACATATCTTTGTTAAGCGATGTTTTGTTACTGTGGTATGAATTCACTTTGGCGTTTCGCATAAATTCTGACTAATCACCTCAATCGTTCTCCGGAATAGTCGGTCACTCGTCCATTTACCACTCACGCACAACGTTGCTTTACTGAAAGAATTCCTCGAAACTATTGCATTGTATTGGAACTTCTTTGGGGACCGCTGACTGCATATACTATACCCTTTCTTCATCCTACATGTCTACTATTATAATGGTAAGTAGGTACTCGTACCTATCTACCTATACCTATATACACCAGCTATACTATACAGTAGTAAACTCTGATGAGATCAAACTCCTGGGACCGGATTTACCGGCCTGATTCCTGCTGCGACCTTGCCGGAGAGGAACTTCTTGCAAACTATGAACTCTATAGTCCGGTAACTTGATGTCAAAAACCCCCGTGATCGGTACAAATTGTAATTCGTATGTAAATGATCAGTACAAAAGTACAAATTGTAGGTAATAGATCCGTCTTTAAACGGTATATTTTACGTCAATGACGTTTAATTATAGCGTGAAATATAATGAGTAGCAACACTAAGAGAAAAAAAAAATGGTGACAGGGTGCAACAAGTTTAGGGTGGAAGAACTCTATTATTGGGTTACTTCCTCTGATTTAGGCTGTTGTAATGCTATATTATAGTGTCGAGCTTCCCGATATAGAGTTTAATATTAGAGTGCCGGAACCCAGTCGTCCGATTGGGCTGCCGGCAACCTATTTTTTTCTCAGTGATATGAGTAGCAACAATTTAAGGTGCCAATTTCTGTGAGCCTTCCAGAATATTTATCTTAAGGTACTCAAATACACACTGAAAGATCTCTAGGTCTTTATCTTTGACCTAAATATATTACCTACATACTATACTTGGGTAGTTACACGATTAAAGCACTAATATATTGGACTATTCCCATTTTTATCTGGCAATCCGGATTTTGCTGCAGATTTGTTTATTTTTCAAACCTAGGGAAGATAGACATATCGGAGGTGAATAATTCCATGTAACATAGTGTACTTTTTCCAGAGGGGGGCTTTAGAGGTCAAAGTATTATTGTTTTTAATTACATAACTTTCACACTCAATCCCACGTACATCACGATCTGGTTGATACTTTCGCTTCTTGAAGAATCGCCGAAACTTGTGGAATCAGATTTCACAAGTATCCAATGGTTCAATTCCAGGTGGAGTTGAGAAAATTAGCACGATTTTTCGGTTTCTGTAGCTAGTAGATCAATCAGGATGTCTTCAGCATTTCAGCTTGAATTCAATAACTTTACTGTAACTGCTAAGATCTTATCGTCCCGAAAGTGAAGAGAGAAGGAAGACAGGATAGGAGAAAGACAGCCGTTCCGTGTACGAACCTTATCTGTTTAGGGTAAAATCCGCCCCGGGCGAGAATCGAACCCGGGGCTTAGCGCTTACAAGGCAGACGTGTCAGCGTCCAAGCTAACTAGGCGGACACTATTACCCAATTAATAAAGTGTAATAGGCACTAGTGCAAAATTCTATCACAATGGGCTGTTAACCGGTACGAAAGTACTGAAAGGGGCACTCTAGAGATACTCATTTGTGAGGTACCTACTTGATCTAACTTTGGCCTTATTCTTCTCCATTTGGCAAACGTAAAGTTTTGCCTCCTGAATTTTATATTATTAAGTAGACGAGAGTTGTTTACTTTGAAATATTCATTAGTATATTTTTAGTATTGGATCTAATCAATAGGATATTAGCTATCAGTATCGATTTTGTGCTTCATTGATAACGTTGCCAGATCAACGATATTTGACATAAAACATTTTTATAAAAAGTTTTTATTGCATATCCAAAAATAATTGGATCTGATTTTTTCATCATAGTACATTTTAAATGTAATGACAATAGAAGATTATTTTCATAGGCATGTTTTATTTGATTTTCGTAAAAATCACATAATAATTCCTTGCTTAAAAATGAACTATCAAGAATTTCGTCTTTTAATAATGGTATTTTTTTATTTAAAATAAGAATTTTTTTATTATGACATAGTAATTCCATTCGAATATTGCAAGATTTATTTAATGTAATACTTTTTTCATTATCATAAAAATCACCTTTAGTCATATATGAAACATGCGTTTTAGAAGTAGAACTCCATTTTTTTATATAATATGGATTTTTACGTGCATGATTTTTAATGAATACCGGTATTCGACGATCTGAATTACCTTCTCTTAGTATTGGATTAACTACACTTCCAAGCAATTGAGAATATTTTATTTTTATTAACTTTTCTTTTTCAGTTTTAGGATTTTCTGGAAAATTAGGAATTTTATAACCATGTAGTTGTAATTCAGAAATTACATTAATTAATTGAGGTAATGATGCACTAATATTTGGTAATTTAATAATATTGATATATGGTTTTTTTATTAATTTACTTAATTCATCCAGATCATCTAATATTTTTTGATCTTTTCTTAAATAAGAGGAAAATTTAGACAATGTTCTTGCGGCTATTGAAATATTACTGCTAATTATTTTAATATTCGCTAATGTAGTAAATTTTTTAATAATAGGAAAAAAAGAATAAGTTGCCAACATGGGCGCTTCATCAGTTAATGTATAAAAAATAGTTGATTTATTAATAGTCATTATTCTATAAATCCTTTTGATATTGAATTATTTTAAACTTAAATTGCTTTTATAAAATCAAAATTAAATTTTTGGAGAGAGAGGGATTTGAACCCTCGATAAGTTTTTAAACTTATACACGCTTTCCAGGCGTGCGACTTAAACCGCTCATCCATCTCTCCTAAATAAGTTTAATTATATGATAATATAATTAAATATATAATTAATATTATTAATTATATATTTAATTAATTTAAATTTTATGAATTATTATTTTTTTCTTTTTCAATTGATGAATTATTATCTGATTCCAGTGTATTAACTGGGATTATTGCTGTTGCTATTGTTGGGTCTTCTTCTGTGCTATGAATAACAGAAACACCTCTAGGTAATTTTATATCTGAAAGGTGAATAGATGTATTGACTTCCATTTTTTCTAAATTGATTTCTATAAATTTAGGTAAATTTTTAGGTAAACAAGAAATATATAGATCGGATATTACATTACTTATTATACAAGAATTTAATTTTACAGCAGGTGATATTTCTGAATTTATGAAATGTAAAGGTACTTTTACGTGAATTTTTTTTTCTGTATCAACACGTTGAAAATCCGCATGTAAAACTAGTTTTTTATATGCGTGTAATTGAAAATTACGCAATAAAACTAATTCAACTTTTCCATAAATCTCAAGATTTAATATAGAAGAATGAAAAGTTTCTTTTTTTAATGCGTGATATATCATATTATGATTCATTGATATTTTAACAGGATCTTTATTTCCTCCATATATAATACCAGGTACTTTTCCTATTTTACGTAAATTTCGACTAAAACTTGTTCCTTTTTTTTTGCGTTCAAATGCAATAATCTTCATTTTTATTTTTCCTTTAATTCTTTATAAGAAACAAATTTAAAAATATAAAGTTTTATTGATTAAACATTTATTAGAATAGGGGGACGTTTTTGAATTTTGAATATTTAAGATTAATAACAATTTTATAACAATTTTTTATGTAATTATGTAAATAATTATGTAAATTAAATATGATATTAAAATAAATTTTACAGAAAATTCAGGGGAAGAAGGATTCGAACCTTCGAGTGCTGGAATCAAAATCCAGTGCCTTAACCAACTTGGCTATTCCCCTAATAATCATTTTTTATTATTAATATTTTTATAAATAGGAATTTATAAATTAAAATAATAATAAAATAAAAAAATTAGTGATAAAATTACTAATAAAATATTAGTAATATTAATTAGTAATATTAATGATAAAATATTAATATTAATAATAAAATAAAAAATGTTAGTGATAAAACATAGTGATATTAATGAATATATTAATATTAATATTAATAATAAAAAATGAATATCACAAAAAATAATTAAATTTCAATAATTTTGAAAACTCATTAAAAATTTTTCAATTTTATAAGAATTTTTAAATTTTGTCAAATTATAAAAAACAATCTTCAAATTAAAAATATATTTATAAAATAAAAAATGATTAAAAATAAATTAAAATGAAAAAATTTGATAAAATTTTTTTTTCTAATACTATCATTTCTTGGCAAAAAAAATATGGTAGACATATGTTACCATGGCAAAATACAAAAAATACATATTATATATGGTTATCTGAAATTATGTTACAACAAACCCAAGTTAATACTGTTATTCCATATTATCAACGTTTTTTAAAAAAATTTCCAAATATAATGTCCTTAGCACAAGCTAAATTAGAAAATGTTATGGAATTATGGAGTGGACTTGGTTATTATTCCAGGGCTAGAAATTTACATATTTGTGCTAAACTTGTTTTTTTTAAGTATAATGGAATTTTTCCAAAAAATTTTATTTCATTAATAAATTTACCAGGAATTGGACAATCAACCGCTTCCGCTATTAGAGTATTTGCTTATGGAAAAAGAAATGCTATTTTAGATGGAAATGTTAAGCGTATCCTTATAAGAGTGTTAGGAATTAATTGTTCTTTAAATATTAAATTTATCGAAAAAAAATTATGGCGATATGCTATTGATTTATTACCAAAAAAAAATATAGAAATATATACTCAAGGTTTGATGGATTTTGGTTCAATAATTTGTAAAAAAATAAAACCTAAATGTAAAGTTTGTCCTTTGCAACTATGTTGTATAAGCTATAAAACTAACAAAATCAATAATTTTTTGATTAAAAATAAAAAAAATATCAAAAATTGTTCTATAATAATGTTTATAGTGATTGATGATGATTATGTACTTTTTCAAAAAAGATCAAATAAAGGTATTTGGGGTGGATTATTATCTTTTCCAGAATGGATATTAAAAGATAAAATTATTAATTTTGTAGATAATAATTTAAAAAATTTAATTGAACTTGAAATTAAAAAATTTATATCATCATTTGGATTTATAAAAAATTATTTAATATTACCTATAATTTCTCATAAATTAACACATTTACAATTTAAAATCGTACCTTGTCATATTTTTTTAAAAAAATGCTTTTTAAAAGAAAACAAAAATAATTTTATATGGTATCCAATAAAAAAAATAAAAAATTCTCCTATTCCTGCTCCAGTAAGAAAAATATTATTTCAAATAATACAAAGATAATTTTTATACATAGATTTAATTTCTTATTATTTTTTTATATTCATTTGTTCGTGTATCAATCTCAATTAAATCATTTTTATGTACAAATAATGGGGCTAAAATAACATAACAATATTTTTTGATTGCATTTTCAATTTTAATTTTTTTTAAAACATTTTTAGAAGTATTTCCCTTAACGGCTGACTCTGAATATATAACTTTTCGTATTATTGTGTCAGGCAATTCAATTGTGATAATTTTTTTTTGATACAAGATAGCTTCACATTCCATGTCATTTTTAAGATATTTTAAAATATTTTTAATATTTTCAATTTTTAATTCATATTGTTCGTAATTTTTATCTATAAATATATAAAATGGATTTGAAAAATATAAATAAGTCATTGGTTTTTTTTTTAAAATAATTACATTAATTTTTTCATCACCACGAAAAATATTTTCCGTCAATTTATTTGTTAAAATATTCTTCATTTTCCATTTATAAGTAAAACCATTTCGACTTGATCCATGAAAATCTGAGCGTAAAACTATCATTAATTTATTTTGAAATAAAATAACATTTCCAACTCGAACTTCTTTTACTAGTTTCATATTTTAAAAATATATTATTTAGTTTTTAAAAAACATATTATAAATTTTTAATAAATACAATTTTTTTAAAAAATTTTATATATCTTATATAAATTAATATTTTTTCCTATACTTTTTCAGATAAATTATATACCAGTACTGTGACCTAAATATATTACCTACATACTATACTTGGGTAGTTACACGATTAAAGCACTAATATATTGGACTATTCCCATTTTTATCTGGCAATCCGGATTTTGCTGCAGATTTGTTTATTTTTCAAACCTAGGGAAGATAGACATATCGGAGGTGAATAATTCCATGTAACATAGTGTACTTTTTCCAGAGGGGGGCTTTAGAGGTCAAAGTATTATTGTTTTTAATTACATAACTTTCACACTCAATCCCACGTACATCACGATCTGGTTGATACTTTCGCTTCTTGAAGAATCGCCGAAACTTGTGGAATCAGATTTCACAAGTATCCAATGGTTCAATTCCAGGTGGAGTTGAGAAAATTAGCACGATTTTTCGGTTTCTGTAGCTAGTAGATCAATCAGGATGTCTTCAGCATTTCAGCTTGAATTCAATAACTTTACTGTAACTGCTAAGATCTTATCGTCCCGAAAGTGAAGAGAGAAGGAAGACAGGATAGGAGAAAGACAGCCGTTCCGTGTACGAACCTTATCTGTTTAGGGTAAAATCCGCCCCGGGCGAGAATCGAACCCGGGGCTTAGCGCTTACAAGGCAGACGTGTCAGCGTCCAAGCTAACTAGGCGGACACTATTACCCAATTAATAAAGTGTAATAGGCACTAGTGCAAAATTCTATCACAATGGGCTGTTAACCGGTACGAAAGTACTGAAAGGGGCACTCTAGAGATACTCATTTGTGAGGTACCTACTTGATCTAACTTTGGCCTTATTCTTCTCCATTTGGCAAACGTAAAGTTTTGCCTCCTGAATTTTATATTATTAAGTAGACGAGAGTTGTTTACTTTGAAATATTCATTAGTATATTTTTAGTATTGGATCTAATCAATAGGATATTAGCTATCAGTATCGATTTTGTGCTTCATTGATAACGTTGCCAGATCAACGATATTTGACATAAAACATTTTTATAAAAAGTTTTTATTGCATATCCAAAAATAATTGGATCTGATTTTTTCATCATAGTACATTTTAAATGTAATGACAATAGAAGATTATTTTCATAGGCATGTTTTATTTGATTTTCGTAAAAATCACATAATAATTCCTTGCTTAAAAATGAACTATCAAGAATTTCGTCTTTTAATAATGGTATTTTTTTATTTAAAATAAGAATTTTTTTATTATGACATAGTAATTCCATTCGAATATTGCAAGATTTATTTAATGTAATACTTTTTTCATTATCATAAAAATCACCTTTAGTCATATATGAAACATGCGTTTTAGAAGTAGAACTCCATTTTTTTATATAATATGGATTTTTACGTGCATGATTTTTAATGAATACCGGTATTCGACGATCTGAATTACCTTCTCTTAGTATTGGATTAACTACACTTCCAAGCAATTGAGAATATTTTATTTTTATTAACTTTTCTTTTTCAGTTTTAGGATTTTCTGGAAAATTAGGAATTTTATAACCATGTAGTTGTAATTCAGAAATTACATTAATTAATTGAGGTAATGATGCACTAATATTTGGTAATTTAATAATATTGATATATGGTTTTTTTATTAATTTACTTAATTCATCCAGATCATCTAATATTTTTTGATCTTTTCTTAAATAAGAGGAAAATTTAGACAATGTTCTTGCGGCTATTGAAATATTACTGCTAATTATTTTAATATTCGCTAATGTAGTAAATTTTTTAATAATAGGAAAAAAAGAATAAGTTGCCAACATGGGCGCTTCATCAGTTAATGTATAAAAAATAGTTGATTTATTAATAGTCATTATTCTATAAATCCTTTTGATATTGAATTATTTTAAACTTAAATTGCTTTTATAAAATCAAAATTAAATTTTTGGAGAGAGAGGGATTTGAACCCTCGATAAGTTTTTAAACTTATACACGCTTTCCAGGCGTGCGACTTAAACCGCTCATCCATCTCTCCTAAATAAGTTTAATTATATGATAATATAATTAAATATATAATTAATATTATTAATTATATATTTAATTAATTTAAATTTTATGAATTATTATTTTTTTCTTTTTCAATTGATGAATTATTATCTGATTCCAGTGTATTAACTGGGATTATTGCTGTTGCTATTGTTGGGTCTTCTTCTGTGCTATGAATAACAGAAACACCTCTAGGTAATTTTATATCTGAAAGGTGAATAGATGTATTGACTTCCATTTTTTCTAAATTGATTTCTATAAATTTAGGTAAATTTTTAGGTAAACAAGAAATATATAGATCGGATATTACATTACTTATTATACAAGAATTTAATTTTACAGCAGGTGATATTTCTGAATTTATGAAATGTAAAGGTACTTTTACGTGAATTTTTTTTTCTGTATCAACACGTTGAAAATCCGCATGTAAAACTAGTTTTTTATATGCGTGTAATTGAAAATTACGCAATAAAACTAATTCAACTTTTCCATAAATCTCAAGATTTAATATAGAAGAATGAAAAGTTTCTTTTTTTAATGCGTGATATATCATATTATGATTCATTGATATTTTAACAGGATCTTTATTTCCTCCATATATAATACCAGGTACTTTTCCTATTTTACGTAAATTTCGACTAAAACTTGTTCCTTTTTTTTTGCGTTCAAATGCAATAATCTTCATTTTTATTTTTCCTTTAATTCTTTATAAGAAACAAATTTAAAAATATAAAGTTTTATTGATTAAACATTTATTAGAATAGGGGGACGTTTTTGAATTTTGAATATTTAAGATTAATAACAATTTTATAACAATTTTTTATGTAATTATGTAAATAATTATGTAAATTAAATATGATATTAAAATAAATTTTACAGAAAATTCAGGGGAAGAAGGATTCGAACCTTCGAGTGCTGGAATCAAAATCCAGTGCCTTAACCAACTTGGCTATTCCCCTAATAATCATTTTTTATTATTAATATTTTTATAAATAGGAATTTATAAATTAAAATAATAATAAAATAAAAAAATTAGTGATAAAATTACTAATAAAATATTAGTAATATTAATTAGTAATATTAATGATAAAATATTAATATTAATAATAAAATAAAAAATGTTAGTGATAAAACATAGTGATATTAATGAATATATTAATATTAATATTAATAATAAAAAATGAATATCACAAAAAATAATTAAATTTCAATAATTTTGAAAACTCATTAAAAATTTTTCAATTTTATAAGAATTTTTAAATTTTGTCAAATTATAAAAAACAATCTTCAAATTAAAAATATATTTATAAAATAAAAAATGATTAAAAATAAATTAAAATGAAAAAATTTGATAAAATTTTTTTTTCTAATACTATCATTTCTTGGCAAAAAAAATATGGTAGACATATGTTACCATGGCAAAATACAAAAAATACATATTATATATGGTTATCTGAAATTATGTTACAACAAACCCAAGTTAATACTGTTATTCCATATTATCAACGTTTTTTAAAAAAATTTCCAAATATAATGTCCTTAGCACAAGCTAAATTAGAAAATGTTATGGAATTATGGAGTGGACTTGGTTATTATTCCAGGGCTAGAAATTTACATATTTGTGCTAAACTTGTTTTTTTTAAGTATAATGGAATTTTTCCAAAAAATTTTATTTCATTAATAAATTTACCAGGAATTGGACAATCAACCGCTTCCGCTATTAGAGTATTTGCTTATGGAAAAAGAAATGCTATTTTAGATGGAAATGTTAAGCGTATCCTTATAAGAGTGTTAGGAATTAATTGTTCTTTAAATATTAAATTTATCGAAAAAAAATTATGGCGATATGCTATTGATTTATTACCAAAAAAAAATATAGAAATATATACTCAAGGTTTGATGGATTTTGGTTCAATAATTTGTAAAAAAATAAAACCTAAATGTAAAGTTTGTCCTTTGCAACTATGTTGTATAAGCTATAAAACTAACAAAATCAATAATTTTTTGATTAAAAATAAAAAAAATATCAAAAATTGTTCTATAATAATGTTTATAGTGATTGATGATGATTATGTACTTTTTCAAAAAAGATCAAATAAAGGTATTTGGGGTGGATTATTATCTTTTCCAGAATGGATATTAAAAGATAAAATTATTAATTTTGTAGATAATAATTTAAAAAATTTAATTGAACTTGAAATTAAAAAATTTATATCATCATTTGGATTTATAAAAAATTATTTAATATTACCTATAATTTCTCATAAATTAACACATTTACAATTTAAAATCGTACCTTGTCATATTTTTTTAAAAAAATGCTTTTTAAAAGAAAACAAAAATAATTTTATATGGTATCCAATAAAAAAAATAAAAAATTCTCCTATTCCTGCTCCAGTAAGAAAAATATTATTTCAAATAATACAAAGATAATTTTTATACATAGATTTAATTTCTTATTATTTTTTTATATTCATTTGTTCGTGTATCAATCTCAATTAAATCATTTTTATGTACAAATAATGGGGCTAAAATAACATAACAATATTTTTTGATTGCATTTTCAATTTTAATTTTTTTTAAAACATTTTTAGAAGTATTTCCCTTAACGGCTGACTCTGAATATATAACTTTTCGTATTATTGTGTCAGGCAATTCAATTGTGATAATTTTTTTTTGATACAAGATAGCTTCACATTCCATGTCATTTTTAAGATATTTTAAAATATTTTTAATATTTTCAATTTTTAATTCATATTGTTCGTAATTTTTATCTATAAATATATAAAATGGATTTGAAAAATATAAATAAGTCATTGGTTTTTTTTTTAAAATAATTACATTAATTTTTTCATCACCACGAAAAATATTTTCCGTCAATTTATTTGTTAAAATATTCTTCATTTTCCATTTATAAGTAAAACCATTTCGACTTGATCCATGAAAATCTGAGCGTAAAACTATCATTAATTTATTTTGAAATAAAATAACATTTCCAACTCGAACTTCTTTTACTAGTTTCATATTTTAAAAATATATTATTTAGTTTTTAAAAAACATATTATAAATTTTTAATAAATACAATTTTTTTAAAAAATTTTATATATCTTATATAAATTAATATTTTTTCCTATACTTTTTCAGATAAATTATATAATCTTTTATCAAATTCTATTTAAGAAATAAATAGTAGCATATATACTATTATTTTTTTGCAGATATATTTTATAGATATTTATATTTTTTTTAGAAAATTATTTTATAGATTTTATTGTTATTTCTAACATCATTATAGTTATAAGATATTCTTGTTATAAGATATTTTTTATTTTTTTTAAATTAAAATTTTCATTTTTTATTAAAATTTTTATTAAATATATAATATAAATATCTCTATTTTCTAAAAATATCTTTTTATAAAAAGTAAATAATTTTCTTAAAGTGTTAAATTTTTCAATTTTTAAATTAAAAATGATTAAAATTCCAAATAATAAAGAAGAATATAGTTCCAATAAATTTAATACAACTCAATATAAATTTATGAGTGATTCACCAATTGTATGGATGTTTTCTGGACAAGGATCTCAGTATTTCAATATGGGAAAAATGCTTTATAATAAAAATATTACTTTTCGATATTGGATGAAAAAATTAGATATAATATCTATTAAGTATATTGGGCAATCAATTATAAAAATTCTTTACAATAATGAATTTTCTGAAACTAAATTATTTAATCAAACTTTATATACACACCCAGCTTTGTTTATGTTTCAATATGCTATGGCTAAAACTTTATTATCACAAGATTTTAAAATACCAGATATTTTATTTGGCGCTAGTCTTGGAGAATTTATAGCAGCTGCATTTGCAAATATAACAGAAGTAGAAGAAAGTTTATTTGATATTATTAAACAAGCATTTTTATTTGAATTTTATTGTAATAATGGAGCAATGATTTTAATAATTGATGATATTAATAATTCTTATATTAATTCAATATTTTATGATAAGTATCAATATGAACTTGCTGCTATAAATTTTGATCGGTGTTTTGTTATTTCTGGATTATATAATAAAATTACAAAAATTATAAAATTTTTGAAGAAAAAAAACATTACATATCAAATATTACCAGTATCAACTGCATTTCATTCTTCTCAAATTGATATTGTAAAAAATAAATTTAATTTAATTTTTAAAAACAGAATTATTAATAAATCTACTATACCAATAATATCTTGTGCATATTTATCTATAAATAAATTAAATAATATTAATTTTTTTTCCGGGGATTATTGGTGGAATGTAATAAGAAATCCAATACAATTTAGTAAAGCTATTATGGATTTTAAAAAAAAATATCCAAAAGCAATTTATATAGATTTAAGTCCATCTGGAAATATGGGGACATTTGTTAAATATAATTTATGTATAGAAAAAAGAAATAGAGTTATTCAAATTATAGATCCTTTTAATAAAGATCTAATTAATTTAGATTTAGCTAGAAAAAAATTAAAAATTTTAATTAATTCTTGATATTTTAAATTTAGTTTTAATTAATAAATTTTTATATATAATTTTTCTTTTATTTTTAATCAAATAAATATGTTTTTATATACATATTTTATTATATTCAAAAAAATTGTTTTGATAATATTTTTTTTGTTAATATAATATTGCTAATATTTTTATAATAATGAATTTATTAAAGGAACAATCAATTTAATTATAAAAATTCGCTATTCAAAATCAACATTTTGCTATTATATTAATACATTTTTCAAAAAAATTACTAATTAAAAAATAAAAATATTTATATTTTTATTTTTTATATTTTATAAATTTCATAAAGCGCGCTTTATTTTAAAGCATTTTTAGTAAAACCCATCAGGTTTTTTTTATATAAATTTCATATAAAACCTGCTTGATTTTTTTTGTATTTTAAAATGAAAACTCTTCAAAAACTAAGAGATATTGAAATAGCAATTTTACAAGCTACCTCAAACTCTATTAATACAGTACTGGATACAAACTTTAAAAATATAACATCATTAATACCGGAACCTATAGCTATAATAGGTTTATCTGGAATGTTTCCAAAAAGTAAATCAGTAGATATTTTTTGGAAAGCATTAGACTCTGATATTTCTTTAATTGAAGAAATACCAGAAAGTCGCTTTAATTGGCGAAATGTATATGATAAAAAATTTATGAAAGAAAATTATAGCAAATGGGGGGGGTTTATACCAAATATAGATGAATTTGATGCTAATTTTTTTAATATTCCAGCGGGAGAAGCCATTATTATGGACCCTCGTCAGCGTTTATTATTAATGTCAGTATATCAAACTTTAATTGATGCTGGTTATAATCCAGAATCTTTAAAAAAAAGTAATACAGGTGTATTTATTTCAATTCAAGACAATGAATATTTACAAGTATTAAAAGATGCTAATATTGATGTTAATGAATGGTATTCGCAAAATTGTTTATTGGCTAATAAAATTTCTTATTATTTTGATTTTAGGGGTATTAGCGATATTATTGATGCTCAATGTCCTGGATCAGCTGTTGCAATTCATAGAGCTGTGAATGCTTTACGAAATAGAGAAATTGAACAAGCGGTAGTAGGTTCTGTTAATATTTTATTACGCCCAGAACCATTTATATTACTATCTTCATCTAAACAATTGAGTTCAACTAATACAGTTAATTCCTTTGGGCCACATGCAGATGGTCATATTCGAGCAGAAGGTGTATCCAGTATCTTACTTAAACCTTTATCCAAAGCAATACAAGATGGTGATTTAATTTATGCATTAATTAAAAATTCCTCGGTAAATTATAATGGTCAAGGCGGAGGATCAATTTCCGCTCCAAATGCGGAAAGTCATATTAATCTTATTAAAGATTGCTATCAAAAAGTAAATATTGATCCAAGAGATATTAATTACATTGAAGCTCAGGGAATGGGAAATGTTTTATCGGATTTAACTGAATGGAAATCCTTTAACTATGCTTTAAAAAGTATAGCGAAACAAAATAAAATAACACTCGAAAATAAAACTTGTTATATTAGTACAATAAAACCAATGACAGGGCACATGGAATCTGCTTCAGGTTTAGGCGCATTATTCAAAGTAATACGAAGCATGCATACTAAATTAATTCATAAAGTCATTGGATTTAAAAATTACCATCCAGACATGGATCGTGAAAATCAACCTTGTGTAATAGCTAATAAAACAATTTATTGGTTAAAAAATAAGAATAATACTCGCCGTTTAGCGGGTATACATTGTTACGGAATGGGGGGTACTAATTCTCATTTATTAATCGAAGAATATAAACGAGAAATATTAAATATTGATCAAGATATAGTTCCGGTGTTAATTATAATATCGGCAAAAACTAAATCTAGTTTAATAATTATGACTAAAAAATTGTATGATTTTTTAGCTAAAAAAAATAAAAATTATCGTTTATCTGATATTGCATTTACACTCCAAGTTGGACGTGAGGCAATGAAGTATAGAATTTCTTTTGTTATCGAATCTTTAAAAGAATTATTAATTGCATTGAAAAAATTTTTTGAATCCAAAAAATTTAATGTTTTAGATTATAAGATACCAGTATATTATGGAATATTTGAAATTTCATATACATCACAAAAAAAATTATTAAATCTTGAAATTTTTCAAAAAAAGAAATATACAAAATCTGATCTAAGTAATATTGCATCTCTTTGGGTAGAAGGAAAATTTTATTCTTGGAATTTACTTCATTCTAATAAAAAGTTATATCGAGTTCGATTACCTGGATATCCATTTGAAAAACAAAAATATTGGATAAATAATTATTGTAAAAATTTATATAATGAAGAAAAAACTTCTTTTTCAACGAAAAATAAAAAAAATAATACTTTAGAAATTAAAGAATATATCATTAATTATATTTCTAATACGCTACAAAAACCCCAATCTAAAATTGATATTAATCAACATTTGTATAATTTTGGAATAGATTCTATTTTTACGATAAGATTATTGCGGAATATTTCACAAAAATTTAATATAGAAACAAAAGGACGAGATTTATTAAAAAACCCTACTATTAATAAATTATCTAAATATTTTGGAGAAATTTTAAATTCCTCTGTTATATCAATAGAATCAAAAAAAGAAAAAATAAATGAACATTTAGAATATAGTAATCACGAAGATTCTAAAAAACAATTTCCACTTTCTGAAAATCAAAAGGGCTTATGGGTATTACAGACAATTACACCAAATATGAGTGCCTATAATATTCCTATATGTTTTCATATAACTCGAGAAATTAATTCAGATATATTACAATTAGCTTTTTTATGTACTTTACAAAAATATCCAATATTAACCAGTATATTTTTACAAAAAAATAAAAAAGTTATAAGAAAAAATAAATTAGATAAAAATATAATCATTAAAAAAAGAGATGTAAGTTTTATTAAAGACCAAAAAAAAATATTTGAATATATAAAAACTATTATAAAAAAACCATTTCAACTTGATAAAGGTCCATTAATACGATTATATCTTTTAATAAGTGAAAATGATTATTATTTATTATTCAATATACATCATATAATCTTTGATGGTAAGTCATTTTTACCAACTATTAATTTTTTTATAAAAACATATAATGAATTATTAAATGCCAATAAAAATGATACAAAATTAATAGTACTAAATTCTAAAATTAATCCTGATAATATATACGAAAAATTTGTATCATGGGAATCTGATATGTTAAATGGATCAGAAGGAAAAAAATATCGTAATTATTGGATTAAACAATTAAAAAATATTTCTTCAGTTGAATTATTTACTGATTATCCTAGATCTACCGCTCGTCTTTTCGAGGGAGAGGTATATTCTTGTAAACTTAATTCATCTCTAAGTTATAAAATTAAAAATTATGCAAAAAAACAAAATTTTAATTTATCTTCATTGTTTTTAGGGGTATTTAACATATTAATTTCTCAATATACTGGAAAAAATGAAATAATAATTGGTATGGTAGAAATGGGGCGTTCACAAGAAATTTTTGAAAATTCTGTTGGTTATTTTATAAATATGTTACCTATACGCATTAATAATTTAATGGATTCAAAAGAATCATTAAATAAATTTATTGATAGATTACAATTTATTATAGCTGACGCAATAGATAATTCAGCCTATCCTTTTTCAGCAATGGTTCGTGATTTATGTATAAAACCTAATATTAATTTTTCACCTATTTTTCAAATTGCTTTTGAGTATCAAAATGCATTTTCTAAAAATGATTTATTGGAATTTAATAAACGTTTTAAAAAAAATTTTTCAATAACAATGATCGAAGAAATTATGCAATTAGGTGAATATGAATTAGTTTTAGAAATTAGAGAAGAAATTAACAATTTCATTTTAAATTTTAAATATAATCCTACTTTATTTAAATTATCTACTATCACTCGAATGAGTGAGCATATTATTTATATTATAGAAGAAATAATAAAAAATTCTAATTTAATTATATCTGAATTTTCAATTCTATTAAATAAGGAATATAAATTATTAGAAAAATGGAATAAAACTATAGTTGATTATCCAAAAGAACTTTGTTTTCATAATTTTTTTGAAAAGCAAGCGCATATCTCCCCAAATTCTATCGCTGTAATTTTTAATGAAAAAAAATTAACTTATTTTGAATTAAATGAAAAAAGTAATCAGTTAGCTTTTTATCTTTATAGCATATGGAAAAAAGATTCATCGCAAAAAAATAAATTGGTTGCTGTATGTGTAAATCGTTCGTTAAGCATGATTATAATTTTTCTTGGTATATCTAAATCTGGGGCATGTTGGTTACCAATAGATCCGCTATATCCAGATGAAAGATTATGTTTTATGCTTAATGATAGTAAAGTAGATATAATTTTAACAGAAAAAGTTCTCTTAAAGAGATTACAGAATCTTTATAACAAAAAAAAAATAAATAATTCTATTGCTATTATTGAATTAGATAATATACAGAAGAATTTTTTAGAAAATAAATTAACTTTACTACCTAAAGTTAACTCAAAATCTTTGGCGTATATAATATATACTTCTGGAAGTACTGGAACTCCTAAAGGAGTTATGATAAAACATCGTTCGTTAACGAACTTTTTATTATCAATGGCTAATAAGCCAGGATTTTCTTCTAAAGATCGTTTATTATCAGTAACTACTTATTGTTTTGATATAGCTTATTTAGAATTATTTTTACCATTAATTACTGGCGGTTGTTGTTGTATTTGTCCATCAGAAAAATTAAACGATGCAATAGAATTAAAAAAAGAAATTAAAAGATTGCAACCAACTGTAATGCAAGCCACTCCATCAACTTGGATTATGCTTTTTTCTTGTAAATGGAAAAATAAAGAAAATTTAAAAATATTGTGCGGGGGTGAATCTATGCCATTATTTTTAAATAAAAAATTTTTAGAGACTAATAGTGAAGTTTGGAATATGTTTGGTCCAACTGAAACTACTATTTGGTCTATTATAGCATGTATTAATACTAAAAATGAAAATAATGATTTTTTTATAAAAAATAATAATATTTTTATTGGAAAACCAATAGCAAATACACAGGCTTTAGTATTAAATAAAAATGGTAAATTAAGTCCAATAGGTATACCAGGTGAATTATGCATTGGTGGAGATGGATTAGCTAAAGGTTATTTAAATAATTTATCATTAACTTCTAAAAAATTTATTACTTTTGCTTTTAAAGATAAAATTAAATTTTATAAAACAGGTGATTTAGTTCGTTGGTCAAAAAATGGTATGTTAGAATATTTAGGTAGATTAGATCAACAAGTAAAAATTTTAGGACATAGAATTGAACTTGGTGAAATAGAAAATATTTTAAATAAGTATATAAAAATTAAAAATAGTGTAGTAATTGCGCGTAATCAGCAAAATAATAAACAATTAATTGCTTATTACACAAAAAAATACGAAGAACAAATTTCAAAAGAAGAACTTAAAAAATATCTTCAAAAATATTTACCATCTTACATGATTCCATCTATATTTATAAATTTACCTGATATTCCATTATTAGCTAACGGTAAAATTAATCGTAACTCATTAATTACTCGTGAAATTATTATTCATCAAGATTATCCTAATCAAGATAATTCATTTAACACTAATAAAATTAATAATAATGAAAATAATAATATATTAAAATCAAAGATTCAATATGAATTACTGAATATTTGGTATAATTTACTTAATATTAAAGGAATAAAAATTAATGATGGTTTTTTTGCTATTGGAGGAAATTCAGTATTATCAGTAATATTAGCGCAAAAAATTAGTAAAAATTTTAATATTAAATTTCATACATCAGATCTTTTTAAATATTCAACAATAGAAGATATTTCTTTATATATTTGTAATTGTTTTCAGAAAAATAATAAGTTTATACTAAAAAATAAATCAAAAATTAAAAAAATAGTTTCAGATGATAAAATTATTGATAATTTTGATAATTACAAAGATTGTCTTGCTATTATTGGTATTTCTTGTAATGTACCTGGCGCAAAAAATTATAGAAAATTTTGGAAAAATTTATGTGAAGGAAAAGAAAGTTCCACTAAATTATCATTGGATGTATTGAGAAAATTCGGAGTACCTAATAATATACTTAACGATAAAAATTTTGTACCTATACAATATAATATTGAGGGAAAAGATCTTTTTGATCCAGAATTTTTTAATATTTCCTCTAAAAATGCTATATTTATGGATCCACAATTTCGTAAATTATTAGAACATTCTTGGAAAGCAGTAGAAGATTCGGGGTATATTTCTAGTCAAATTCCAGAAACAGCAGTTTTTATGTCAGTTAGCAATAACTTTTATAAAACTTTATTATATACTTCTGAAATGGGTGATCATCAAGATGAATACTCATCATGGGTTCTAAATCAATCTGGAACTATTTCAACCATGATTTCTTATCAACTTGGATTTAAAGGGCCTAGTTTATCGATACATACAAATTGTTCCTCAACATTATCTGGATTATATTTAGCAAAACAAAGTTTACAATTAAATGAAGCAAAATATGCTTTAATTGGTGGAGCTAGCTTATTTCCAATACCAAATATTGGTCATACTTATATACCGGGAATGAATTTTTCTAGCGATGGTCATTGTAAGGCTTTTGATTTTTCTGCAGATGGTCTTGTTGGAGGAGAGGGAGTTGCCGTAATAATGGTTAGAAGAGCTATTGATGCAATTAAATCTGGTGATCATATTTATGCAATAATACGAGGAATTTGCATAAATAATGATGGATCTGAAAAATCTGGTTTCTATACACCGGGGATAAAAGGTCAAACAGAAGTTATTACAAAAGTATTAGATAAAACAAATATTAATCCTTGTACCATTAGTTATATTGAAGCGCATGGAACCGGTACAAAATTAGGAGATCCAGCTGAAATTATCGCTTTAAATGATGCGTATAAAAAATATACTAATAAAAAACAATTTTGTGGAATTGGTTCTGTAAAATCAAATATTGGTCACTTAGATACAGTTTCTGGTTTAATAGGTCTTATTAAATTAGCACTTAGTCTAAAATATAATAAAATTCCACCATCAATTAATTATAATAAACCAAATCCTGAGATTAAATTTGAATCCACTGCTTTTTATGTTGTTGATCGTTTAATTAAATGGCCTAATAATAATATACCTCGAGCCGGTATTAGTTCTTTTGGAATTGGAGGAACTAATGCGCATGCTATTCTTGAGAAATATAAAATCGCATTTAAAAATAGTAATTCTACTAATTTAATAAAAAATACACAAATTATAATTTTATCAGCGAAAACTAATATACAATTATTAAAAATTGTGAAAAATTTAAAAAAATATCTAGAAAAAGAAATGATAATTGATTCTAAATATTCTCCTCAAATTAATTTAGAAAATATAGCATTTACTTTACAAACAGGAAGAGAAGCAATGAATTGGCGCGTAGCTTTTGTTGTTGATAGTATAGAAATTTTATTAAATAAATTAAAAAAATTTATTTCTGTTAAAAATATTTTTGAAAATTGTTTTTATGGAAAAATAAAATCAGAAAAACCTATCATTAACATTAATATTAATGCTTGCCAGAATTATGAATATTTTAATAAAATTGCTTCTAATTGGGTTTCTGGTTTTTTATTCGATTGGTTAGAATTACACAAAAATAAAAAATTAAATCGTATTAGTTTACCAACATATCCATTTAAAAAAGAACATTATTGGATTGAAATTCCTAAAAATGAAAAAAAAGTATTTAATTCACGTAATTATAGTTTTTTATATAAACCATATTTTTATATTAATAAAAATGAAATTATTGATTACAAAAGAATTATAATTTCTTATCCAAAATGGCATGTTCATAACATTAATTATTTAGATAAAAATTCTTCGAATTTATATTTTAATAGGTATTTAGTTTTTATATGCGGATTTAATATAGAAAATTTTAATAAAATTCAATCTAAAATGATTGATAGTCAATGTATTGAATTAAAATTAAATAGTAATGATACATTAATACAACAATATACTGACGTATGTTTAAAAATTTTTAATTATATTAAAAATATTATCTTAGATAATGTTAATTCAACATTAATACAATTAATACTAGTAGATTATCATGCACAATCTATGTTTTCCGGGGTAGGAGGATTATTAAAAACAGCGCAATTAGAAAATCCTAATATAACTCCTCAAATTATTGATGTTGGAGATAAAAATACTACCGAATTATTAATAAAAAAAATAATAGAAAACAGATATTTTTTAAAAGATTTTTTTATTCGTTATCGAGAAAACAGAGAAAAGATTATATGGAAAATATTTAATAATTATGACAAAGATAATTTAATTTTACCTTGGAAAGAAGGTGGAATTTATTTATTTAGCGGAGGAACAGGAAATCTTGCTTTATTGTTTTCCGAAGAAATTATTAATAAACTTAGATCTGTTACATTGATTTTAGTACATAGATCTAAATTAACACTAGAACAAGAAATGCGTATAAATAATCTTAAATATAATAAAAATATTTCTATTGTTTTATATCAATATGATGTAAATTCTTTACAAAATGTTAATTTAGTAATCCAAGATGTTATTAAAAAATTTAAAAAATTAGACGGGTTAATACATTTTTCTGGATCTATTCGTGATAATTTTATTCTTAAAAAAAATATAGAAGAATTTAAAACTGTACTTTATGATAAGATAGCCGGGGCATTTAATTTAGATTATGCAACACGAAATTTAAATATCGATTTCTTTATTCTTTTTTCATCAATAGCAAGTATTGTTGGTAGTGTTGGGCAAGCAGATTATTGCGCTGCTAATGGTTTTTTAGATGCTTTTGCTTATGAAAGAAACATTCGTGTAAAATCAGGAAAAGCAAAAGGAAAAACATTATCTTTGAATTGGCCACTATGGAAAGATGGTGGTATGCATATTAATAAAATTAATGAAAATATAGTAGAAGAAAATTTTGGAATTAAAGCGATTAGCAAAAATTTTGGATTAATAAGTTTTTATCATAGTTTGTTATTAAAACATACTCAAGTATTAATACTAGAAGGAGATAAAAATATTTTAGAAAAATTACTTACATTTAAAAAACCCAATATTAAAAATATAAAAAAAATATCAAAAAAAATATTTAATGATCATAACTATGATTTAAAACAAAAAATTATTTTTCAATTAAAAATATTGTTATCTAAGATATTAAAAACTCCAGTAGAAAAAATTCAATCAACTGAATTAATGGAAAAATATGGAGTTGATTCAATTGCTATAACTCAAATTAATCATGAATTAGAAAAAATTTTTGGTAATATTTCTAACAGTACTGCGATTATTATTTATTATTCAATATACATCATATAATCTTTGATGGTAAGTCATTTTTACCAACTATTAATTTTTTTATAAAAACATATAATGAATTATTAAATGCCAATAAAAATGATACAAAATTAATAGTACTAAATTCTAAAATTAATCCTGATAATATATACGAAAAATTTGTATCATGGGAATCTGATATGTTAAATGGATCAGAAGGAAAAAAATATCGTAATTATTGGATTAAACAATTAAAAAATATTTCTTCAGTTGAATTATTTACTGATTATCCTAGATCTACCGCTCGTCTTTTCGAGGGAGAGGTATATTCTTGTAAACTTAATTCATCTCTAAGTTATAAAATTAAAAATTATGCAAAAAAACAAAATTTTAATTTATCTTCATTGTTTTTAGGGGTATTTAACATATTAATTTCTCAATATACTGGAAAAAATGAAATAATAATTGGTATGGTAGAAATGGGGCGTTCACAAGAAATTTTTGAAAATTCTGTTGGTTATTTTATAAATATGTTACCTATACGCATTAATAATTTAATGGATTCAAAAGAATCATTAAATAAATTTATTGATAGATTACAATTTATTATAGCTGACGCAATAGATAATTCAGCCTATCCTTTTTCAGCAATGGTTCGTGATTTATGTATAAAACCTAATATTAATTTTTCACCTATTTTTCAAATTGCTTTTGAGTATCAAAATGCATTTTCTAAAAATGATTTATTGGAATTTAATAAACGTTTTAAAAAAAATTTTTCAATAACAATGATCGAAGAAATTATGCAATTAGGTGAATATGAATTAGTTTTAGAAATTAGAGAAGAAATTAACAATTTCATTTTAAATTTTAAATATAATCCTACTTTATTTAAATTATCTACTATCACTCGAATGAGTGAGCATATTATTTATATTATAGAAGAAATAATAAAAAATTCTAATTTAATTATATCTGAATTTTCAATTCTATTAAATAAGGAATATAAATTATTAGAAAAATGGAATAAAACTATAGTTGATTATCCAAAAGAACTTTGTTTTCATAATTTTTTTGAAAAGCAAGCGCATATCTCCCCAAATTCTATCGCTGTAATTTTTAATGAAAAAAAATTAACTTATTTTGAATTAAATGAAAAAAGTAATCAGTTAGCTTTTTATCTTTATAGCATATGGAAAAAAGATTCATCGCAAAAAAATAAATTGGTTGCTGTATGTGTAAATCGTTCGTTAAGCATGATTATAATTTTTCTTGGTATATCTAAATCTGGGGCATGTTGGTTACCAATAGATCCGCTATATCCAGATGAAAGATTATGTTTTATGCTTAATGATAGTAAAGTAGATATAATTTTAACAGAAAAAGTTCTCTTAAAGAGATTACAGAATCTTTATAACAAAAAAAAAATAAATAATTCTATTGCTATTATTGAATTAGATAATATACAGAAGAATTTTTTAGAAAATAAATTAACTTTACTACCTAAAGTTAACTCAAAATCTTTGGCGTATATAATATATACTTCTGGAAGTACTGGAACTCCTAAAGGAGTTATGATAAAACATCGTTCGTTAACGAACTTTTTATTATCAATGGCTAATAAGCCAGGATTTTCTTCTAAAGATCGTTTATTATCAGTAACTACTTATTGTTTTGATATAGCTTATTTAGAATTATTTTTACCATTAATTACTGGCGGTTGTTGTTGTATTTGTCCATCAGAAAAATTAAACGATGCAATAGAATTAAAAAAAGAAATTAAAAGATTGCAACCAACTGTAATGCAAGCCACTCCATCAACTTGGATTATGCTTTTTTCTTGTAAATGGAAAAATAAAGAAAATTTAAAAATATTGTGCGGGGGTGAATCTATGCCATTATTTTTAAATAAAAAATTTTTAGAGACTAATAGTGAAGTTTGGAATATGTTTGGTCCAACTGAAACTACTATTTGGTCTATTATAGCATGTATTAATACTAAAAATGAAAATAATGATTTTTTTATAAAAAATAATAATATTTTTATTGGAAAACCAATAGCAAATACACAGGCTTTAGTATTAAATAAAAATGGTAAATTAAGTCCAATAGGTATACCAGGTGAATTATGCATTGGTGGAGATGGATTAGCTAAAGGTTATTTAAATAATTTATCATTAACTTCTAAAAAATTTATTACTTTTGCTTTTAAAGATAAAATTAAATTTTATAAAACAGGTGATTTAGTTCGTTGGTCAAAAAATGGTATGTTAGAATATTTAGGTAGATTAGATCAACAAGTAAAAATTTTAGGACATAGAATTGAACTTGGTGAAATAGAAAATATTTTAAATAAGTATATAAAAATTAAAAATAGTGTAGTAATTGCGCGTAATCAGCAAAATAATAAACAATTAACAGTACTGATTTTTATTTGAATTTTATTGTAATAATGGAGCAATGATTTTAATAATTGATGATATTAATAATTCTTATATTAATTCAATATTTTATGATAAGTATCAATATGAACTTGCTGCTATAAATTTTGATCGGTGTTTTGTTATTTCTGGATTATATAATAAAATTACAAAAATTATAAAATTTTTGAAGAAAAAAAACATTACATATCAAATATTACCAGTATCAACTGCATTTCATTCTTCTCAAATTGATATTGTAAAAAATAAATTTAATTTAATTTTTAAAAACAGAATTATTAATAAATCTACTATACCAATAATATCTTGTGCATATTTATCTATAAATAAATTAAATAATATTAATTTTTTTTCCGGGGATTATTGGTGGAATGTAATAAGAAATCCAATACAATTTAGTAAAGCTATTATGGATTTTAAAAAAAAATATCCAAAAGCAATT
This sequence comes from Diaphorina citri, assembly GCF_000475195.1. Taxonomy (NCBI): domain Eukaryota; kingdom Metazoa; phylum Arthropoda; class Insecta; order Hemiptera; family Psyllidae; genus Diaphorina; species Diaphorina citri. Next base: position 27,052 of record NW_007379141.1, on the reverse strand, counting down.
TATATAGATTTAAGTCCATCTGGAAATATGGGGACATTTGTTAAATATAATTTATGTATAGAAAAAAGAAATAGAGTTATTCAAATTATAGATCCTTTTAATAAAGATCTAATTAATTTAGATTTAGCTAGAAAAAAATTAAAAATTTTAATTAATTCTTGATATTTTAAATTTAGTTTTAATTAATAAATTTTTATATATAATTTTTCTTTTATTTTTAATCAAATAAATATGTTTTTATATACATATTTTATTATATTCAAAAAAATTGTTTTGATAATATTTTTTTTGTTAATATAATATTGCTAATATTTTTATAATAATGAATTTATTAAAGGAACAATCAATTTAATTATAAAAATTCGCTATTCAAAATCAACATTTTGCTATTATATTAATACATTTTTCAAAAAAATTACTAATTAAAAAATAAAAATATTTATATTTTTATTTTTTATATTTTATAAATTTCATAAAGCGCGCTTTATTTTAAAGCATTTTTAGTAAAACCCATCAGGTTTTTTTTATATAAATTTCATATAAAACCTGCTTGATTTTTTTTGTATTTTAAAATGAAAACTCTTCAAAAACTAAGAGATATTGAAATAGCAATTTTACAAGCTACCTCAAACTCTATTAATAATATCAAAGATACAAACTTTAAAAATATAACATCATTAATACCGGAACCTATAGCTATAATAGGTTTATCTGGAATGTTTCCAAAAAGTAAATCAGTAGATATTTTTTGGAAAGCATTAGACTCTGATATTTCTTTAATTGAAGAAATACCAGAAAGTCGCTTTAATTGGCGAAATGTATATGATAAAAAATTTATGAAAGAAAATTATAGCAAATGGGGGGGGTTTATACCAAATATAGATGAATTTGATGCTAATTTTTTTAATATTCCAGCGGGAGAAGCCATTATTATGGACCCTCGTCAGCGTTTATTATTAATGTCAGTATATCAAACTTTAATTGATGCTGGTTATAATCCAGAATCTTTAAAAAAAAGTAATACAGGTGTATTTATTTCAATTCAAGACAATGAATATTTACAAGTATTAAAAGATGCTAATATTGATGTTAATGAATGGTATTCGCAAAATTGTTTATTGGCTAATAAAATTTCTTATTATTTTGATTTTAGGGGTATTAGCGATATTATTGATGCTCAATGTCCTGGATCAGCTGTTGCAATTCATAGAGCTGTGAATGCTTTACGAAATAGAGAAATTGAACAAGCGGTAGTAGGTTCTGTTAATATTTTATTACGCCCAGAACCATTTATATTACTATCTTCATCTAAACAATTGAGTTCAACTAATACAGTTAATTCCTTTGGGCCACATGCAGATGGTCATATTCGAGCAGAAGGTGTATCCAGTATCTTACTTAAACCTTTATCCAAAGCAATACAAGATGGTGATTTAATTTATGCATTAATTAAAAATTCCTCGGTAAATTATAATGGTCAAGGCGGAGGATCAATTTCCGCTCCAAATGCGGAAAGTCATATTAATCTTATTAAAGATTGCTATCAAAAAGTAAATATTGATCCAAGAGATATTAATTACATTGAAGCTCAGGGAATGGGAAATGTTTTATCGGATTTAACTGAATGGAAATCCTTTAACTATGCTTTAAAAAGTATAGCGAAACAAAATAAAATAACACTCGAAAATAAAACTTGTTATATTAGTACAATAAAACCAATGACAGGGCACATGGAATCTGCTTCAGGTTTAGGCGCATTATTCAAAGTAATACGAAGCATGCATACTAAATTAATTCATAAAGTCATTGGATTTAAAAATTACCATCCAGACATGGATCGTGAAAATCAACCTTGTGTAATAGCTAATAAAACAATTTATTGGTTAAAAAATAAGAATAATACTCGCCGTTTAGCGGGTATACATTGTTACGGAATGGGGGGTACTAATTCTCATTTATTAATCGAAGAATATAAACGAGAAATATTAAATATTGATCAAGATATAGTTCCGGTGTTAATTATAATATCGGCAAAAACTAAATCTAGTTTAATAATTATGACTAAAAAATTGTATGATTTTTTAGCTAAAAAAAATAAAAATTATCGTTTATCTGATATTGCATTTACACTCCAAGTTGGACGTGAGGCAATGAAGTATAGAATTTCTTTTGTTATCGAATCTTTAAAAGAATTATTAATTGCATTGAAAAAATTTTTTGAATCCAAAAAATTTAATGTTTTAGATTATAAGATACCAGTATATTATGGAATATTTGAAATTTCATATACATCACAAAAAAAATTATTAAATCTTGAAATTTTTCAAAAAAAGAAATATACAAAATCTGATCTAAGTAATATTGCATCTCTTTGGGTAGAAGGAAAATTTTATTCTTGGAATTTACTTCATTCTAATAAAAAGTTATATCGAGTTCGATTACCTGGATATCCATTTGAAAAACAAAAATATTGGATAAATAATTATTGTAAAAATTTATATAATGAAGAAAAAACTTCTTTTTCAACGAAAAATAAAAAAAATAATACTTTAGAAATTAAAGAATATATCATTAATTATATTTCTAATACGCTACAAAAACCCCAATCTAAAATTGATATTAATCAACATTTGTATAATTTTGGAATAGATTCTATTTTTACGATAAGATTATTGCGGAATATTTCACAAAAATTTAATATAGAAACAAAAGGACGAGATTTATTAAAAAACCCTACTATTAATAAATTATCTAAATATTTTGGAGAAATTTTAAATTCCTCTGTTATATCAATAGAATCAAAAAAAGAAAAAATAAATGAACATTTAGAATATAGTAATCACGAAGATTCTAAAAAACAATTTCCACTTTCTGAAAATCAAAAGGGCTTATGGGTATTACAGACAATTACACCAAATATGAGTGCCTATAATATTCCTATATGTTTTCATATAACTCGAGAAATTAATTCAGATATATTACAATTAGCTTTTTTATGTACTTTACAAAAATATCCAATATTAACCAGTATATTTTTACAAAAAAATAAAAAAGTTATAAGAAAAAATAAATTAGATAAAAATATAATCATTAAAAAAAGAGATGTAAGTTTTATTAAAGACCAAAAAAAAATATTTGAATATATAAAAACTATTATAAAAAAACCATTTCAACTTGATAAAGGTCCATTAATACGATTATATCTTTTAATAAGTGAAAATGATTATTATTTATTATTCAATATACATCATATAATCTTTGATGGTAAGTCATTTTTACCAACTATTAATTTTTTTATAAAAACATATAATGAATTATTAAATGCCAATAAAAATGATACAAAATTAATAGTACTAAATTCTAAAATTAATCCTGATAATATATACGAAAAATTTGTATCATGGGAATCTGATATGTTAAATGGATCAGAAGGAAAAAAATATCGTAATTATTGGATTAAACAATTAAAAAATATTTCTTCAGTTGAATTATTTACTGATTATCCTAGATCTACCGCTCGTCTTTTCGAGGGAGAGGTATATTCTTGTAAACTTAATTCATCTCTAAGTTATAAAATTAAAAATTATGCAAAAAAACAAAATTTTAATTTATCTTCATTGTTTTTAGGGGTATTTAACATATTAATTTCTCAATATACTGGAAAAAATGAAATAATAATTGGTATGGTAGAAATGGGGCGTTCACAAGAAATTTTTGAAAATTCTGTTGGTTATTTTATAAATATGTTACCTATACGCATTAATAATTTAATGGATTCAAAAGAATCATTAAATAAATTTATTGATAGATTACAATTTATTATAGCTGACGCAATAGATAATTCAGCCTATCCTTTTTCAGCAATGGTTCGTGATTTATGTATAAAACCTAATATTAATTTTTCACCTATTTTTCAAATTGCTTTTGAGTATCAAAATGCATTTTCTAAAAATGATTTATTGGAATTTAATAAACGTTTTAAAAAAAATTTTTCAATAACAATGATCGAAGAAATTATGCAATTAGGTGAATATGAATTAGTTTTAGAAATTAGAGAAGAAATTAACAATTTCATTTTAAATTTTAAATATAATCCTACTTTATTTAAATTATCTACTATCACTCGAATGAGTGAGCATATTATTTATATTATAGAAGAAATAATAAAAAATTCTAATTTAATTATATCTGAATTTTCAATTCTATTAAATAAGGAATATAAATTATTAGAAAAATGGAATAAAACTATAGTTGATTATCCAAAAGAACTTTGTTTTCATAATTTTTTTGAAAAGCAAGCGCATATCTCCCCAAATTCTATCGCTGTAATTTTTAATGAAAAAAAATTAACTTATTTTGAATTAAATGAAAAAAGTAATCAGTTAGCTTTTTATCTTTATAGCATATGGAAAAAAGATTCATCGCAAAAAAATAAATTGGTTGCTGTATGTGTAAATCGTTCGTTAAGCATGATTATAATTTTTCTTGGTATATCTAAATCTGGGGCATGTTGGTTACCAATAGATCCGCTATATCCAGATGAAAGATTATGTTTTATGCTTAATGATAGTAAAGTAGATATAATTTTAACAGAAAAAGTTCTCTTAAAGAGATTACAGAATCTTTATAACAAAAAAAAAATAAATAATTCTATTGCTATTATTGAATTAGATAATATACAGAAGAATTTTTTAGAAAATAAATTAACTTTACTACCTAAAGTTAACTCAAAATCTTTGGCGTATATAATATATACTTCTGGAAGTACTGGAACTCCTAAAGGAGTTATGATAAAACATCGTTCGTTAACGAACTTTTTATTATCAATGGCTAATAAGCCAGGATTTTCTTCTAAAGATCGTTTATTATCAGTAACTACTTATTGTTTTGATATAGCTTATTTAGAATTATTTTTACCATTAATTACTGGCGGTTGTTGTTGTATTTGTCCATCAGAAAAATTAAACGATGCAATAGAATTAAAAAAAGAAATTAAAAGATTGCAACCAACTGTAATGCAAGCCACTCCATCAACTTGGATTATGCTTTTTTCTTGTAAATGGAAAAATAAAGAAAATTTAAAAATATTGTGCGGGGGTGAATCTATGCCATTATTTTTAAATAAAAAATTTTTAGAGACTAATAGTGAAGTTTGGAATATGTTTGGTCCAACTGAAACTACTATTTGGTCTATTATAGCATGTATTAATACTAAAAATGAAAATAATGATTTTTTTATAAAAAATAATAATATTTTTATTGGAAAACCAATAGCAAATACACAGGCTTTAGTATTAAATAAAAATGGTAAATTAAGTCCAATAGGTATACCAGGTGAATTATGCATTGGTGGAGATGGATTAGCTAAAGGTTATTTAAATAATTTATCATTAACTTCTAAAAAATTTATTACTTTTGCTTTTAAAGATAAAATTAAATTTTATAAAACAGGTGATTTAGTTCGTTGGTCAAAAAATGGTATGTTAGAATATTTAGGTAGATTAGATCAACAAGTAAAAATTTTAGGACATAGAATTGAACTTGGTGAAATAGAAAATATTTTAAATAAGTATATAAAAATTAAAAATAGTGTAGTAATTGCGCGTAATCAGCAAAATAATAAACAATTAATTGCTTATTACACAAAAAAATACGAAGAACAAATTTCAAAAGAAGAACTTAAAAAATATCTTCAAAAATATTTACCATCTTACATGATTCCATCTATATTTATAAATTTACCTGATATTCCATTATTAGCTAACGGTAAAATTAATCGTAACTCATTAATTACTCGTGAAATTATTATTCATCAAGATTATCCTAATCAAGATAATTCATTTAACACTAATAAAATTAATAATAATGAAAATAATAATATATTAAAATCAAAGATTCAATATGAATTACTGAATATTTGGTATAATTTACTTAATATTAAAGGAATAAAAATTAATGATGGTTTTTTTGCTATTGGAGGAAATTCAGTATTATCAGTAATATTAGCGCAAAAAATTAGTAAAAATTTTAATATTAAATTTCATACATCAGATCTTTTTAAATATTCAACAATAGAAGATATTTCTTTATATATTTGTAATTGTTTTCAGAAAAATAATAAGTTTATACTAAAAAATAAATCAAAAATTAAAAAAATAGTTTCAGATGATAAAATTATTGATAATTTTGATAATTACAAAGATTGTCTTGCTATTATTGGTATTTCTTGTAATGTACCTGGCGCAAAAAATTATAGAAAATTTTGGAAAAATTTATGTGAAGGAAAAGAAAGTTCCACTAAATTATCATTGGATGTATTGAGAAAATTCGGAGTACCTAATAATATACTTAACGATAAAAATTTTGTACCTATACAATATAATATTGAGGGAAAAGATCTTTTTGATCCAGAATTTTTTAATATTTCCTCTAAAAATGCTATATTTATGGATCCACAATTTCGTAAATTATTAGAACATTCTTGGAAAGCAGTAGAAGATTCGGGGTATATTTCTAGTCAAATTCCAGAAACAGCAGTTTTTATGTCAGTTAGCAATAACTTTTATAAAACTTTATTATATACTTCTGAAATGGGTGATCATCAAGATGAATACTCATCATGGGTTCTAAATCAATCTGGAACTATTTCAACCATGATTTCTTATCAACTTGGATTTAAAGGGCCTAGTTTATCGATACATACAAATTGTTCCTCAACATTATCTGGATTATATTTAGCAAAACAAAGTTTACAATTAAATGAAGCAAAATATGCTTTAATTGGTGGAGCTAGCTTATTTCCAATACCAAATATTGGTCATACTTATATACCGGGAATGAATTTTTCTAGCGATGGTCATTGTAAGGCTTTTGATTTTTCTGCAGATGGTCTTGTTGGAGGAGAGGGAGTTGCCGTAATAATGGTTAGAAGAGCTATTGATGCAATTAAATCTGGTGATCATATTTATGCAATAATACGAGGAATTTGCATAAATAATGATGGATCTGAAAAATCTGGTTTCTATACACCGGGGATAAAAGGTCAAACAGAAGTTATTACAAAAGTATTAGATAAAACAAATATTAATCCTTGTACCATTAGTTATATTGAAGCGCATGGAACCGGTACAAAATTAGGAGATCCAGCTGAAATTATCGCTTTAAATGATGCGTATAAAAAATATACTAATAAAAAACAATTTTGTGGAATTGGTTCTGTAAAATCAAATATTGGTCACTTAGATACAGTTTCTGGTTTAATAGGTCTTATTAAATTAGCACTTAGTCTAAAATATAATAAAATTCCACCATCAATTAATTATAATAAACCAAATCCTGAGATTAAATTTGAATCCACTGCTTTTTATGTTGTTGATCGTTTAATTAAATGGCCTAATAATAATATACCTCGAGCCGGTATTAGTTCTTTTGGAATTGGAGGAACTAATGCGCATGCTATTCTTGAGAAATATAAAATCGCATTTAAAAATAGTAATTCTACTAATTTAATAAAAAATACACAAATTATAATTTTATCAGCGAAAACTAATATACAATTATTAAAAATTGTGAAAAATTTAAAAAAATATCTAGAAAAAGAAATGATAATTGATTCTAAATATTCTCCTCAAATTAATTTAGAAAATATAGCATTTACTTTACAAACAGGAAGAGAAGCAATGAATTGGCGCGTAGCTTTTGTTGTTGATAGTATAGAAATTTTATTAAATAAATTAAAAAAATTTATTTCTGTTAAAAATATTTTTGAAAATTGTTTTTATGGAAAAATAAAATCAGAAAAACCTATCATTAACATTAATATTAATGCTTGCCAGAATTATGAATATTTTAATAAAATTGCTTCTAATTGGGTTTCTGGTTTTTTATTCGATTGGTTAGAATTACACAAAAATAAAAAATTAAATCGTATTAGTTTACCAACATATCCATTTAAAAAAGAACATTATTGGATTGAAATTCCTAAAAATGAAAAAAAAGTATTTAATTCACGTAATTATAGTTTTTTATATAAACCATATTTTTATATTAATAAAAATGAAATTATTGATTACAAAAGAATTATAATTTCTTATCCAAAATGGCATGTTCATAACATTAATTATTTAGATAAAAATTCTTCGAATTTATATTTTAATAGGTATTTAGTTTTTATATGCGGATTTAATATAGAAAATTTTAATAAAATTCAATCTAAAATGATTGATAGTCAATGTATTGAATTAAAATTAAATAGTAATGATACATTAATACAACAATATACTGACGTATGTTTAAAAATTTTTAATTATATTAAAAATATTATCTTAGATAATGTTAATTCAACATTAATACAATTAATACTAGTAGATTATCATGCACAATCTATGTTTTCCGGGGTAGGAGGATTATTAAAAACAGCGCAATTAGAAAATCCTAATATAACTCCTCAAATTATTGATGTTGGAGATAAAAATACTACCGAATTATTAATAAAAAAAATAATAGAAAACAGATATTTTTTAAAAGATTTTTTTATTCGTTATCGAGAAAACAGAGAAAAGATTATATGGAAAATATTTAATAATTATGACAAAGATAATTTAATTTTACCTTGGAAAGAAGGTGGAATTTATTTATTTAGCGGAGGAACAGGAAATCTTGCTTTATTGTTTTCCGAAGAAATTATTAATAAACTTAGATCTGTTACATTGATTTTAGTACATAGATCTAAATTAACACTAGAACAAGAAATGCGTATAAATAATCTTAAATATAATAAAAATATTTCTATTGTTTTATATCAATATGATGTAAATTCTTTACAAAATGTTAATTTAGTAATCCAAGATGTTATTAAAAAATTTAAAAAATTAGACGGGTTAATACATTTTTCTGGATCTATTCGTGATAATTTTATTCTTAAAAAAAATATAGAAGAATTTAAAACTGTACTTTATGATAAGATAGCCGGGGCATTTAATTTAGATTATGCAACACGAAATTTAAATATCGATTTCTTTATTCTTTTTTCATCAATAGCAAGTATTGTTGGTAGTGTTGGGCAAGCAGATTATTGCGCTGCTAATGGTTTTTTAGATGCTTTTGCTTATGAAAGAAACATTCGTGTAAAATCAGGAAAAGCAAAAGGAAAAACATTATCTTTGAATTGGCCACTATGGAAAGATGGTGGTATGCATATTAATAAAATTAATGAAAATTAATTCAGATATATTACAATTAGCTTTTTTATGTACTTTACAAAAATATCCAATATTAACCAGTATATTTTTACAAAAAAATAAAAAAGTTATAAGAAAAAATAAATTAGATAAAAATATAATCATTAAAAAAAGAGATGTAAGTTTTATTAAAGACCAAAAAAAAATATTTGAATATATAAAAACTATTATAAAAAAACCATTTCAACTTGATAAAGGTCCATTAATACGATTATATCTTTTAATAAGTGAAAATGATTATTATTTATTATTCAATATACATCATATAATCTTTGATGGTAAGTCATTTTTACCAACTATTAATTTTTTTATAAAAACATATAATGAATTATTAAATGCCAATAAAAATGATACAAAATTAATAGTACTAAATTCTAAAATTAATCCTGATAATATATACGAAAAATTTGTATCATGGGAATCTGATATGTTAAATGGATCAGAAGGAAAAAAATATCGTAATTATTGGATTAAACAATTAAAAAATATTTCTTCAGTTGAATTATTTACTGATTATCCTAGATCTACCGCTCGTCTTTTCGAGGGAGAGGTATATTCTTGTAAACTTAATTCATCTCTAAGTTATAAAATTAAAAATTATGCAAAAAAACAAAATTTTAATTTATCTTCATTGTTTTTAGGGGTATTTAACATATTAATTTCTCAATATACTGGAAAAAATGAAATAATAATTGGTATGGTAGAAATGGGGCGTTCACAAGAAATTTTTGAAAATTCTGTTGGTTATTTTATAAATATGTTACCTATACGCATTAATAATTTAATGGATTCAAAAGAATCATTAAATAAATTTATTGATAGATTACAATTTATTATAGCTGACGCAATAGATAATTCAGCCTATCCTTTTTCAGCAATGGTTCGTGATTTATGTATAAAACCTAATATTAATTTTTCACCTATTTTTCAAATTGCTTTTGAGTATCAAAATGCATTTTCTAAAAATGATTTATTGGAATTTAATAAACGTTTTAAAAAAAATTTTTCAATAACAATGATCGAAGAAATTATGCAATTAGGTGAATATGAATTAGTTTTAGAAATTAGAGAAGAAATTAACAATTTCATTTTAAATTTTAAATATAATCCTACTTTATTTAAATTATCTACTATCACTCGAATGAGTGAGCATATTATTTATATTATAGAAGAAATAATAAAAAATTCTAATTTAATTATATCTGAATTTTCAATTCTATTAAATAAGGAATATAAATTATTAGAAAAATGGAATAAAACTATAGTTGATTATCCAAAAGAACTTTGTTTTCATAATTTTTTTGAAAAGCAAGCGCATATCTCCCCAAATTCTATCGCTGTAATTTTTAATGAAAAAAAATTAACTTATTTTGAATTAAATGAAAAAAGTAATCAGTTAGCTTTTTATCTTTATAGCATATGGAAAAAAGATTCATCGCAAAAAAATAAATTGGTTGCTGTATGTGTAAATCGTTCGTTAAGCATGATTATAATTTTTCTTGGTATATCTAAATCTGGGGCATGTTGGTTACCAATAGATCCGCTATATCCAGATGAAAGATTATGTTTTATGCTTAATGATAGTAAAGTAGATATAATTTTAACAGAAAAAGTTCTCTTAAAGAGATTACAGAATCTTTATAACAAAAAAAAAATAAATAATTCTATTGCTATTATTGAATTAGATAATATACAGAAGAATTTTTTAGAAAATAAATTAACTTTACTACCTAAAGTTAACTCAAAATCTTTGGCGTATATAATATATACTTCTGGAAGTACTGGAACTCCTAAAGGAGTTATGATAAAACATCGTTCGTTAACGAACTTTTTATTATCAATGGCTAATAAGCCAGGATTTTCTTCTAAAGATCGTTTATTATCAGTAACTACTTATTGTTTTGATATAGCTTATTTAGAATTATTTTTACCATTAATTACTGGCGGTTGTTGTTGTATTTGTCCATCAGAAAAATTAAACGATGCAATAGAATTAAAAAAAGAAATTAAAAGATTGCAACCAACTGTAATGCAAGCCACTCCATCAACTTGGATTATGCTTTTTTCTTGTAAATGGAAAAATAAAGAAAATTTAAAAATATTGTGCGGGGGTGAATCTATGCCATTATTTTTAAATAAAAAATTTTTAGAGACTAATAGTGAAGTTTGGAATATGTTTGGTCCAACTGAAACTACTATTTGGTCTATTATAGCATGTATTAATACTAAAAATGAAAATAATGATTTTTTTATAAAAAATAATAATATTTTTATTGGAAAACCAATAGCAAATACACAGGCTTTAGTATTAAATAAAAATGGTAAATTAAGTCCAATAGGTATACCAGGTGAATTATGCATTGGTGGAGATGGATTAGCTAAAGGTTATTTAAATAATTTATCATTAACTTCTAAAAAATTTATTACTTTTGCTTTTAAAGATAAAATTAAATTTTATAAAACAGGTGATTTAGTTCGTTGGTCAAAAAATGGTATGTTAGAATATTTAGGTAGATTAGATCAACAAGTAAAAATTTTAGGACATAGAATTGAACTTGGTGAAATAGAAAATATTTTAAATAAGTATATAAAAATTAAAAATAGTGTAGTAATTGCGCGTAATCAGCAAAATAATAAACAATTAATTGCTTATTACACAAAAAAATACGAAGAACAAATTTCAAAAGAAGAACTTAAAAAATATCTTCAAAAATATTTACCATCTTACATGATTCCATCTATATTTATAAATTTACCTGATATTCCATTATTAGCTAACGGTAAAATTAATCGTAACTCATTAATTACTCGTGAAATTATTATTCATCAAGATTATCCTAATCAAGATAATTCATTTAACACTAATAAAATTAATAATAATGAAAATAATAATATATTAAAATCAAAGATTCAATATGAATTACTGAATATTTGGTATAATTTACTTAATATTAAAGGAATAAAAATTAATGATGGTTTTTTTGCTATTGGAGGAAATTCAGTATTATCAGTAATATTAGCGCAAAAAATTAGTAAAAATTTTAATATTAAATTTCATACATCAGATCTTTTTAAATATTCAACAATAGAAGATATTTCTTTATATATTTGTAATTGTTTTCAGAAAAATAATAAGTTTATACTAAAAAATAAATCAAAAATTAAAAAAATAGTTTCAGATGATAAAATTATTGATAATTTTGATAATTACAAAGATTGTCTTGCTATTATTGGTATTTCTTGTAATGTACCTGGCGCAAAAAATTATAGAAAATTTTGGAAAAATTTATGTGAAGGAAAAGAAAGTTCCACTAAATTATCATTGGATGTATTGAGAAAATTCGGAGTACCTAATAATATACTTAACGATAAAAATTTTGTACCTATACAATATAATATTGAGGGAAAAGATCTTTTTGATCCAGAATTTTTTAATATTTCCTCTAAAAATGCTATATTTATGGATCCACAATTTCGTAAATTATTAGAACATTCTTGGAAAGCAGTAGAAGATTCGGGGTATATTTCTAGTCAAATTCCAGAAACAGCAGTTTTTATGTCAGTTAGCAATAACTTTTATAAAACTTTATTATATACTTCTGAAATGGGTGATCATCAAGATGAATACTCATCATGGGTTCTAAATCAATCTGGAACTATTTCAACCATGATTTCTTATCAACTTGGATTTAAAGGGCCTAGTTTATCGATACATACAAATTGTTCCTCAACATTATCTGGATTATATTTAGCAAAACAAAGTTTACAATTAAATGAAGCAAAATATGCTTTAATTGGTGGAGCTAGCTTATTTCCAATACCAAATATTGGTCATACTTATATACCGGGAATGAATTTTTCTAGCGATGGTCATTGTAAGGCTTTTGATTTTTCTGCAGATGGTCTTGTTGGAGGAGAGGGAGTTGCCGTAATAATGGTTAGAAGAGCTATTGATGCAATTAAATCTGGTGATCATATTTATGCAATAATACGAGGAATTTGCATAAATAATGATGGATCTGAAAAATCTGGTTTCTATACACCGGGGATAAAAGGTCAAACAGAAGTTATTACAAAAGTATTAGATAAAACAAATATTAATCCTTGTACCATTAGTTATATTGAAGCGCATGGAACCGGTACAAAATTAGGAGATCCAGCTGAAATTATCGCTTTAAATGATGCGTATAAAAAATATACTAATAAAAAACAATTTTGTGGAATTGGTTCTGTAAAATCAAATATTGGTCACTTAGATACAGTTTCTGGTTTAATAGGTCTTATTAAATTAGCACTTAGTCTAAAATATAATAAAATTCCACCATCAATTAATTATAATAAACCAAATCCTGAGATTAAATTTGAATCCACTGCTTTTTATGTTGTTGATCGTTTAATTAAATGGCCTAATAATAATATACCTCGAGCCGGTATTAGTTCTTTTGGAATTGGAGGAACTAATGCGCATGCTATTCTTGAGAAATATAAAATCGCATTTAAAAATAGTAATTCTACTAATTTAATAAAAAATACACAAATTATAATTTTATCAGCGAAAACTAATATACAATTATTAAAAATTGTGAAAAATTTAAAAAAATATCTAGAAAAAGAAATGATAATTGATTCTAAATATTCTCCTCAAATTAATTTAGAAAATATAGCATTTACTTTACAAACAGGAAGAGAAGCAATGAATTGGCGCGTAGCTTTTGTTGTTGATAGTATAGAAATTTTATTAAATAAATTAAAAAAATTTATTTCTGTTAAAAATATTTTTGAAAATTGTTTTTATGGAAAAATAAAATCAGAAAAACCTATCATTAACATTAATATTAATGCTTGCCAGAATTATGAATATTTTAATAAAATTGCTTCTAATTGGGTTTCTGGTTTTTTATTCGATTGGTTAGAATTACACAAAAATAAAAAATTAAATCGTATTAGTTTACCAACATATCCATTTAAAAAAGAACATTATTGGATTGAAATTCCTAAAAATGAAAAAAAAGTATTTAATTCACGTAATTATAGTTTTTTATATAAACCATATTTTTATATTAATAAAAATGAAATTATTGATTACAAAAGAATTATAATTTCTTATCCAAAATGGCATGTTCATAACATTAATTATTTAGATAAAAATTCTTCGAATTTATATTTTAATAGGTATTTAGTTTTTATATGCGGATTTAATATAGAAAATTTTAATAAAATTCAATCTAAAATGATTGATAGTCAATGTATTGAATTAAAATTAAATAGTAATGATACATTAATACAACAATATACTGACGTATGTTTAAAAATTTTTAATTATATTAAAAATATTATCTTAGATAATGTTAATTCAACATTAATACAATTAATACTAGTAGATTATCATGCACAATCTATGTTTTCCGGGGTAGGAGGATTATTAAAAACAGCGCAATTAGAAAATCCTAATATAACTCCTCAAATTATTGATGTTGGAGATAAAAATACTACCGAATTATTAATAAAAAAAATAATAGAAAACAGATATTTTTTAAAAGATTTTTTTATTCGTTATCGAGAAAACAGAGAAAAGATTATATGGAAAATATTTAATAATTATGACAAAGATAATTTAATTTTACCTTGGAAAGAAGGTGGAATTTATTTATTTAGCGGAGGAACAGGAAATCTTGCTTTATTGTTTTCCGAAGAAATTATTAATAAACTTAGATCTGTTACATTGATTTTAGTACATAGATCTAAATTAACACTAGAACAAGAAATGCGTATAAATAATCTTAAATATAATAAAAATATTTCTATTGTTTTATATCAATATGATGTAAATTCTTTACAAAATGTTAATTTAGTAATCCAAGATGTTATTAAAAAATTTAAAAAATTAGACGGGTTAATACATTTTTCTGGATCTATTCGTGATAATTTTATTCTTAAAAAAAATATAGAAGAATTTAAAACTGTACTTTATGATAAGATAGCCGGGGCATTTAATTTAGATTATGCAACACGAAATTTAAATATCGATTTCTTTATTCTTTTTTCATCAATAGCAAGTATTGTTGGTAGTGTTGGGCAAGCAGATTATTGCGCTGCTAATGGTTTTTTAGATGCTTTTGCTTATGAAAGAAACATTCGTGTAAAATCAGGAAAAGCAAAAGGAAAAACATTATCTTTGAATTGGCCACTATGGAAAGATGGTGGTATGCATATTAATAAAATTAATGAAAATATAGTAGAAGAAAATTTTGGAATTAAAGCGATTAGCAAAAATTTTGGATTAATAAGTTTTTATCATAGTTTGTTATTAAAACATACTCAAGTATTAATACTAGAAGGAGATAAAAATATTTTAGAAAAATTACTTACATTTAAAAAACCCAATATTAAAAATATAAAAAAAATATCAAAAAAAATATTTAATGATCATAACTATGATTTAAAACAAAAAATTATTTTTCAATTAAAAATATTGTTATCTAAGATATTAAAAACTCCAGTAGAAAAAATTCAATCAACTGAATTAATGGAAAAATATGGAGTTGATTCAATTGCTATAACTCAAATTAATCATGAATTAGAAAAAATTTTTGGTAATATTTCTAAAACATTATTTTATCAATATCAAACGATTGATGCATTATCTAATTATTTAATTAGCTCTTATTCTGATATATGTAGTATATGGGGTAAAAAATTTAAAAATTGTAATAATTTTTTAGAAAAATCATTAGATACTCATATTAATGAAGAATTAAATAATATTAAAAATTCTACAGAAAAACAAAAAGATATATTAACTAATAATTATTTTTTTACTCCATTACAAGAACCATTATGTATTATTGGAATTAGTGGTTATTATCCTAAATCAGATACATTAGATGATCTTTGGAATAATATAAAAAATGGTAAAAATTGTATTACAGAAATTCCAAAAGATCGTTGGCCTATAAATAATTTTTTTGAAAAAGATAGAAAAAAAGCTGTTCAAATGGGAAAAAGTTATAGTAAATGGGGGGGATTTTTAAATGGTTTTGCAAATTTTGATTCATTATTTTTTAACATTTCACCTAAAGAAGCATTAGATCTTGATCCACAAGAACGTTTATTTTTGCAATGTGCATGGCATGTTTTAGAGGACGCTGGACTAACGCGCGAAAATTTATGTAAATCACATTTTAAATCCTTAAAGGGAAAAGAAAAATTTTTTAATCAAATACCTAGAGTTGGTGTTTTTGTTGGTGTTACAAAAACTGGTTTTGATTTATATGGTCCTGAAATTAGAAAAAAAGGAAAAATAGTATTTCCTCACACTTCATTTAGTTCTATTGCTAATCGAGTTTCTTATTTTTTAAATTTAAGCGGACCAAGCATGCCAATAGATACAATGTGTTCATCATCATTAACCGCAATTCATGAAGCTTGCCAGCATATTAGACAAGGTGAATGTGATATAGCAATTGCAGGAGGTGTTAATTTATATTTACATCCATCAACTTATATTAATCTTTGTTCGTCTTATATGTTGTCAAATGATGGAAAATGTAGAAGTTTTGGTAAAGGTGGAAATGGTTTTGTTCCAGGAGAAGGAGTTGGAGCGGTATTAATAAAAAGATTATCAAAAGCAATAATAGATAGAGATTCAATTTACGCAATAATTAGAGGAAGTAGTATTAATCATGGTGGAAAAACTAATGGTTATACAGTGCCTAATCCTAATGCTCAAACAGAATTAATTTATATGAATATTAAAAAATCTGGAATTAATGCTCGAGCTATTAGTTATGTTGAAGCACATGGAACTGGAACAGAACTTGGTGATCCAATTGAAATTACCGGATTAACTGAAGCATTTCGTAGATATACAATGGATATTAAATTTTGTAGTTTAGGATCAATAAAATCCAATTTAGGTCATTTAGAAGCCGCGGCCGGAATTGCTGGTTTAAGTAAAATTATTTTACAAATGCGTTATAAAAAATTAGTTCCTAGTCTACATGCGCGCGAAATTAATCCAAATATTAATTTAGAAACTTCTCCATTTTTTATTCAACAAAAATTAGAAAATTGGAATAAACCAGTTATTAAAATTAATAATAAAAATAAAAAATATCCTAGAATAGCAAGTTTATCATCATTTGGTGCTGGTGGCTCTAATGCGCATTTATTAGTAGAAGAATATATTTCTACTCCAAATAAAATTAATATTGAAATTAAAAATACTGTAAATTTCCCAATAATTATTTTATTAACAGCAAAAAACAAAGAACGTCTTAAAAAAGTAGTTACTAACTTTTTAATATGGCTTAAAAAATATAATTTATTTGATAATAATTATTTAAAAGATATTGCTTATACACTACAAGTTGGTAGAGAGCATATGGATGAGCGTTTAGGAATAATAATAAAATCAATCGAAGAATTAAAGAATAAATTAAATTATTTTTTAAAAGAAAATGTTTATAATTCAAATTTAGAAATTTATACAGATCAAATAAATATTGATAAAGACTCTTTTGCCATGTTATCAGATGATGCAGAATTTAAAGAAACTATTAAAAAATGGATTATATTACGTAAATTTAATAAACTATTACCTTTTTGGGTTAAAGGATTAAAAATAGATTGGGAAATATTATATTTAAATGAAAAATATAAACCAAAACGTATTCAATTACCATTATATCCATTTAAAAAATATAAATATTGGATGGACTCTATTATGCCTCAAAATAAAAAAAATAATTATTTAAAAGAAAATAATAATCAAATAAATAATAGTAAATTAATAAAATTATTACCGGTATGGGATATATTAAATATTGAGGAATTAATTAATGATTTTAAAATTAATAATGCAAAAAAAATAATCATATTAGGCGGAAATATTGAGCAAAAAAAGGAAATAAGTAAATATTATTCTATAATATTGGAATTAAATTCCATTTTAGAAAAAGATATTTCAACCATATCAAATAAATTTCATGATATTAATAAATTTGATCATATTGTATGGATAGTTCCTGTTTATGATATTAATAACTCACATAAAAATAATGTTATTATACAGTTATTTAGATTAATTAAAGTTCTTTTAAAAGAAGGTTATGAAAATATTGATCTTAAAATAACTATTGTAACTATTCAAGGTTTATTTATATGCGATTATGATGAAATAAATCCACATCATGCTTCTATACATGGTTTAGTAAGTAGTATAGCACAGGAATACCCTATGTGGAGCATAAAAGCAATAGATATGATCAATAATAATGTTATTAATTGGTCTGTATCATTATGGTATCAATTATTAGGAGTTAAAAATATAAGTATTGCTCGCAGAAAATATAATTGGTTTTTTCAAAAATTAATTCCACTAAATTTTTATATTTCAAAAGATATTTATCGTAAAAATGGAATTTACTTAGTTATTGGTGGAGCCGGGGGAGTAGGGAGTATATGGAGTGAATTTATGATTAAAAATTACGAAGCCAAAATTATATGGATTGGTAGATCTCCTAAAAATAACATCTTACAAGAAAAAATAAATAATATATCTATTAAATATAATGGAATTTGTCCTATATATATTCAAGCAGATGCACGTAATTCTAATATTTTATTCTCAACATATCAGAAAATAAAAAAAGATTTTGATCATATAAATGGTATTGTTGTTTCAACATTAAGTGATTATGATCTTTCGTTTAAAGAAATGTCTGAGGATTTATTTATTAATATTTTATCAACTAAACATGATGTTAGTTTATCCATAGAAAAATGTTTTTATAAAGAACGACTTGATTTTATTATTTATTTTTCATCAATGATATCTTTTGAAAAACCTGGTGGGATGTCAGCTTATGTATCTAGTTGTACTTTTAGTGACGCATTTTCAAAAAAAATAAATAAAAAATGGGATTGTGTGGTAAAAACAATTAATTGGGGTTATTGGAATATAGGAGGGGGGATAAGAATTTCCAGTGCATTAAAAAAATTAATTGAAAAACGTGGTGTAGAATCAATTAATAAAGAAGAGGGAATGAATATATTAAAACTTTTTCTTGGTAATATAACAGAATTCCAGCAATTAGCTATAACACGCACAAATAAACCTGAATTTATTAATATTTACTCTAATAAAGAATTTGCTATTGTATTACCAAATAATATTTCTAATATAGAAAAAAATATTTTAAATGATTTTAATTCTTTAAGAAATTTAAAAATTCCATTAAAAAGTAAGTATACTGAAGAATTAAATTATTGGATTATTCGTTTATTATTTGTTCAATTACGGTTGCTTGGTATTTTTAAAGTAAATTGCAATTATTTAAAGAAAAATAATGCTATTTATGTAAAAAATCAAGCTGGTATTTTAGATAAATATATTGTTTGGTGGAAAGAGATTTTAAATATTTTACATGAATATAATTATTTAATTACTTTTCAAGATACTATATCAGTAAATAAAAATATTTCTGATATGGAATTATCATATACCAAAACTTGGATGGCTTGGAAAAAAAGAAAAACATATTTTTTAGAAAAACCTGAAACTCATACATTAGCAATTTTAGTTAATGATTGTTTAAAAGAATTACCTAAAATTCTTCATGGAGATATTTTAATAACTGATATTCTTTTTCCAAACGGTTCTATGGAAAAAATTGAGGGTTTATATAAAAATAATTGTATTTGTGATTATTTTAATGATGTAGTTTCTAATATTGTAAATTCTTATATTAAAAATAAAATAAAAAATAATTTAACGGACGGTATAAAAATTATTGAAATTGGAGCAGGAACTGGTGGTACTACTTCAACTATTTTGAAAAAATTAGAACCATGGAGTAATTATATAAATGAATATTGTTATACAGATATATCAAAATCTTTTTTAAATCATGCATATAAATTTTATGGATCAAAATATCCTTATTTAGTTTATAAATTATGGAATATTGAAAAATCATTAATTTCACAAGATATTAATATCGGTGATTATGATATTGTTATTGCAACTAATGTTCTTCATGCTACTAAAAATATACGTAATACTATACGAAATGTAAAAGCTGCATTAAAAATAAACGGTATTGCAATATTAAATGAAATTAGTAATAAAACTATATTTGCGTCTGTTTTATTTGGTTTAATTGATGGATGGTCTTTAGCTGAGGATACATATTTACGTATTCCAGGTAGTCCAGGACTATATGCTCAAGATTGGTTTTTATTATTACAACAAGAAGGTTATCATAATATATCATTTCCAGTTATTAGAGAACATAAACTCGGGCAACAAATTATTGTTGCGCATAGTAATGGAATTATTCGTCAAAATAGTTTCAATAATTTAAATAAAGATAATATTCATTCTTCTTCTTTATTAACTCAAAATAATTCATATAAATTAAAAAATAATATTCAAAATAAAAATTTTATTTCAGAAAAGAATATCGATAAATCTGTTTTAATGAATTTTATTCAGAATTCAATTCTGAATGCTTTATCTGAATCTTTAATAATTCAAATTGATATTATTAAATTAAATATACCTTTTTCAGATTATGGTATTGACTCTATATTAGGAGTAAATTTTATTCAAAAAATTAATAATGATTTAAAATTAAAACTTAATACAACTATTTTATTTGACTACACAACTGTTGATAGTTTATCTCAATATATCATTACTAATTATAAAGAAATCATAGAAAAAAAATATTTAACCACTATATCAAAAGAAAAATTAGAAAAATCTATTGTTAATAATCAAAACAATAGTTTAAATAAAGATAATATTCATTCTTCTTCCTTTATTAACTCAAAATAATTCATATGAATTAAAAAATAATATTCAAAATAAAAATTTTATTTCAGATATATGAATTATCGATAAATCTGTTTTAATGAATTTATCAGAATTTCAATTCTGAATGCTTTATCTGAATCTTTAATAATTCAAATTGATATTATTAGATTTAAATATAACCTTTTTCCAGATTATGGTATTGACTCTATATTAGGAGTAAATTTTATTCAAAAAATTAATAATGGATTTAAAATTTAAAACTTAATACAAACTCATTTAATCCCCAATTTATAAAAAAAGATACTAAGAAATAATTAATCATTACTATATAACTCTATTTGATAGTTGTGTCAACACATCAGTTTATTTTA